>NC_060919.1:0-300000 GCF_021234035.1 Daphnia pulicaria | reverse complement strand
CCGGCGTGAACAATGTAGGTTGAATTATTTTCAGCCCGTCGTGAGCATCGTAGGATGAATTATGTCGTGTCCGGCGTGAGCAGCATACAATTGATTATTTTCAGCCTAGCGTGAGCAATGTAGCTTTGAGCCCGTCAGGCGCTATCAAAACTGGGTGAATACTTTATCGCCCGGTAGTAGCAATATATCGGGTGAATTACTTTCAGCCCGTCGTGAGACAAATAGGGTGCATTATTATTATATGCCCGGAGTGAGCCAAATCAAAGTAATGAGTCGACGACGGAATGCGTCTCGTCTCTAACGGCGAGCCACATAGCTGATGTATGTGTGTGTTCAAAACTACTTGAAGTTTAAGTAACAATTACATATTAATTGGTGGTCCTGTGGTTATAAAGTGTTCGCTAACCATGTCACCGGATTCGGGTTCAGTTCCCGGTATGAGTGACCATTAATTTCAAATAATTCCTTTCATTTCACTAAAATTGATTTTGACTTGAGCCAGGTTCGAACATCGGACGTCTCCAATGCTGAGCGAGCACGCTAACCACTATACCATGAGCTGATGGAATGCAGCACCATAGCAGGGCTTATATGCTGAATCATGGGTCGACGATGGCATGCGTCTCGTCTCTCACGGCAAGCCGCATAGCTGACATGTGTGTGTGTGCCGAGACACTTGAAGTTGAAGTAACATCCAGATATCAATTGGTGGTCCAGTGGTTAGAGTGTTTTCTAACCATGCAAGAGGACTCGGGTTCAATCCCCGGGATCAGTGACCATTAATTTCCAATAATTACTTTCAGTTCAATAAAATTGAATGTGACTTGATCCGGGATCGAACCTCAGACCTCTCGCACTCCAAGCGAGCATGCTAACCACTATACCAGAAGGTGATGGAATGTAGCAGCAAAGCAGGGTTTATATGCAGAATCATGCGTCGACGATGGCATGGGTCTCGTCTCTCATGGTGAGCCGCATAGCTGACATTGTGTGTCTGCCGAGTTACTTGAAGTTGAAGTAATTAACAGATATTAAATGGTGGTCCAGTGGTTAGAGTATTCGCTAATCATGACAGAGTACTCGGGTTCAAACCCCGGGAAATGGACCATTGATTTCCATTAATTACAAATTTCAAAATTCGTCAAAAATTGTCACTTGAACCGGGATCGTACCTCGGACTTCTAGCATTCTAAGCGAGTACGCTAATCACTATATCATGAGGTGATGAAATGTAGCAGCATAGCAGGGTTTATATGCAGAATCGTGAGTCGACGTTGGCATGCGTCTCGTCTTTCACGGCGAGCCGCATAGATGACATGTGTGTGTGTGCCGAGTCACTTGAAGTTGAAGTAAAAGTCACATATCAATTGGTGGTCCAGTGGTTAGAGTGTTCGCTAACCATGTCAGATGACTCGGGTTCAATCCCCGGGATAAGCGACCATTAATTTCCAATTATTACTTTCAGTTCAATAAAATTGAATGTGACTTGATCCGGGATCGAACCTTGGACCTCTCGCATTGCAAGCGAGCACGCTAACCACTATAACATAAGGTGATGGAATGTAGCAGCATAGCAGGGTTTATATGCAGAATCATGAGTCGACGATGGCATGCGTCTCGTCTCTCACGGTGAGCTGCATAGCTGTGTGTGACATGTGTGTGTCGAGCCACTTGAAGTTGAAGTAAGTATGTGATATCAATTGGTGGTCCAGTGGTTAGAGCGTTGGCTTACCATGCCAGAGAACTCGGGTTCAATCCCCGAGATAAGCGACCATTAATTTCCAATAATTACTTTCAGTTCATTAAAATCGAAAGTGGTGACTTGAGCCGGGATCGAACCTCGGACCTCTCGCATGCTAAGCGAGCACTTTAACCACTATACCATGAGCCGATGAGGTTCGGTAGCAACCCATGGGATGGATGGATGTAGTGTGTGGATGCGCACTAAAAAGCACCAAAAGTCGCAACGACAGCAGTTGTGTAGAGTTTCAACTTGGAATGAATATCAGTTCTGATAGTGTAGTGGTTAGAGTATGAGGTGAGGACCGTGTTGCAACGCTATCGGACCCACCAAGTATTCGAAGCCATGGTTCAAACCCAACACTCGATACAAATTAATAGAGGACATTGTGTGATAATTACCAATGGAAAAAAAATGTCTCAAACCCCCAACCCCCCACTTGGTTCGATTCCGGGTGGTGTACACACACACACACACTGTGAAGCACAGATGCAAAGAGGCACCAGCGCGCAATGAGAGAGACGGAAAAGTGTGTGTGTGGGATGATGAAGCGCCTTTAACGATGTATGCGCCTCGTCTCCAATCTTTCGCACCTGGATGCGTCTCGCCGCTACAGACAAACAGCAAAGTTGGATGCTTGGTGATAACAAACAAACAAACCAACAAACAAACAGTTTCACAGACAAAGTCAAGGTTGAATGGGATGAACCACGGGCTATACAGAAGAGATATACAGAAGAGACTAGTATACCAGATGCCCGTCCAAGGACGGCGAACCACCTTGCTAGACGCAATCACCCAAGCGCACAGCACAGCCCACATGCAGCAAAACGCCACTCGTATAATCCCACTGCCCAATTCCTTACTGCCCGGGACTTTTTTTTTCATCCATTTATGGACTTATCATCTTCCACCGTGAGCCAGTCGGTTTTTGGGTGTTTTTTTTGGACTTTGTTTTTTTCGTTACAACCAAGTATCGGTGGCATTTGGGTTTATTTTTGGGACGTGGTATTTTCAGAGTTTGGTTGTGTTGGAATTGACACAACTTTGGGTATTTTGGGTGTGATTATGGACTTGTACTTTTTTTCGTGGTATTTTGGTTTCATTTTAGGACTCTGTCGTTTTTCTCTGTAAGCCCGTTGGGGTTGTAAGGTTTTTAAGACTTGTAATTTTTCGAGAGATTTGGTAACGGGGACGTGTGTTTTATTCAGAATTTGGATGTGTTCCACTTGACATTTATTCATATTTACTGTTTTTGTTCCCACTTTACTTTACCCATCTATTTATCCCTTACTTATTGATTACCTGCCCGTTTATTCTTCAATTATTGGTTACTGTCTTAAGTATCGTTTGAACACTGGTCCGCTGATTCTTGAATCCGTCACTCTAACCACTGAGCCATGGAGTTGTGAATGAATGTTGCAAGAGTTGCTATAAATGGTCATTTAATGTGCGGACAAATTGCAACAGTGTAAAATCTTTATTCATACCCAACTTGCGATTCATTTACATGACATATTTTAGCAACTTATTGTATTTTGCCGAGAGCGGGTTTGAACCGATATTCTTTGGATTACCAATCCAATGCTATAACCACTACACCAACAGTGGTGTATATAATCAAGTTCTGACGTGACCAAGTGGATAGCGCATACTTACACATGGTCATAGTTATCACCCAGCGTGAGCAAAAGCTTTTTAAATCATATTGGAGTTGGACTTTATCGATATTAAGACTATTTACTTCATTACACATTTATTTGCTGAGAATGGGTTTGAACCACCATCGTTTGAGTAACCAATCCAATGCTATAACCACTACACCAACAGCGGTGTTTAGATGCAAGTCTTGATGTGACCAAATGGATTATGCATACATCTATATCGTCATGGTCAGCGAAAATAAACGAAAAAGGGTGCATTATTTTAAGCCCGGCGTGAGCAACTTACGGTCGATTATTTTAAGCACGTCGTGGGCGAAATAGGGATAATTATTTTCAGCCCGCTGTGAGTGAAATAGGTTGAATTATTTCCAGCGCGTCGTGAGCGAAATATATTGAATTAGTTTAAGCCCGGCGTTAGCGAAATAGAGTGAATTATTTCAGCCCGCTGTGAGTGAAATAGGGTGAATTCTTTTCAGACCGTCGAAAGTGAAATAGGGTGAATATTTTTCAGCCCGGTGTGAGCAGCAAAGGGTTTAATATTTTCAGCCCGTCATGATCAATGTAAGGGGAATTTTTTTCAGCCCGTCAAGAGCAACACACGGCGAAATATTTCCAGCCCGGCGTGATCAACCTGGGTTGACTAATTTTAAGCCAGTAAAAGGGAAATAGAGTGAAATATTTTCAACCCGCCGCGAGTGAAATAGAGTGAATTATTTTCAGCCCACCATGATTAATGTGAGATGAATTATTTTAATCCCAGAGTAAGCAATATAGGGTGAATTATTTTCATCCCGCCCTGAGCGAAATAGGGTGAATTATTTTGAGCCCGGCGTGATTAACGTTGGATGAATTTTTTTAAGCCTTGACTTAGCAATGTAGGGTGATTTATTTTCAACCGGTCATAACCGGAATAGAATGAATTGTTTGCAGCCCGTCGTGAGCGAAATAGAGTCAATTATTTTCAGCCCGCCATGATTAATGTGAGATGAATTATTGTAATCCCAGAATTAGCAACGTAAGGTGAATTATTTTAAATCCGGCGTAAGCAGCATAGAGCGAATTATTTTCAGCCCGCCCTGAGCGAAATAGGGTGAGTTATTTGCAGCCCGGTGTGAGTGAAATCGAGTGTATTATTTTAAGCCCGTAGTAAGCAACGTATGATGAATTTTTTTTTGCCCGTCGTAAGCATCGTAGTGTGAATAATGTTCAGCCCACCGTGGACGAAATAGGGTGAATTAATTTCAGCCCACCGATAGCGAAATACAATGAATTTTATGCCCGGCGTGAGCAATGTAGGCTGAATTATTTGAAACCCGTCGTGAGCATCGTAGGGTGAATTATGTCGAGTCCGGCGTGAAAAGCATAGAGAGAATTGTTTTCAGCCCAGCCTGAGCGAAATAAGGTGAATTATTTTCAGCCCGGTGTGAGTGAAATAGAGTTTATTATGTTTAGCCCGTAGTAAGCAACGTGAAATGAATTTTTTTTGCCCGTCGTTAGCATCGTATTGTGAATAATGGTCAGCCCGCCGTGGACGAAATAGGGTGAATTAATTTCAGCCCGCCGTGAGCGGAATACAGTGAATGTTTTTATGCCCGGCGTGACCAATGTAGGGTGAATTATTTTCAGCCCGCCGTGAGAGAAGTAGGATGAATTTTTTCAAGCCCGGTATGAGCAATGAAGGCTGAATTATTTGAAACCCGTCGTAAGCATTGTAGGGTGAATTATGTCGAGTCCGGCGTGAGCAGCATAGAGTTGATTATTTTCAGCCCGGCGAGAGCAATGAAGGTTTAAGCATTATCCGTCCAACAATAGTAAAACACGGGTGAATTATTTATGGCCCAGTGGAAGCAATATATAGGGTGAATAACTTTTAGCCCGTCGTGCGACAAATAGGCATTATTATTATCTGCCCGGCGTGAGCCAAATCAAAATAATGAGTCGACAACGGAATGCGTCTCGTCTTTCACGGCGAGCCGCATAGATGACATGTGTGTGTGTGCCGAGTCACTTGAAGTTGAAGTATTTATTAAACATCATTTGGTGGTTCAGTGGTTAGAGTGTTCGCTAACCATGTCAGAGGACTCGGGTTCAATCCCCGGGATAAGCGAACATTAATTTCCAATAATTACTTTCAGTTCATTAAAATCGAATGTGACTTGATCCGGGTTCGAACCTCGGACCTGTTGCATGCTAAGCAAGCTCGCTAACCACTATACCATAAGCTGATGTAAAGAAGCAGCATAGCAGGGATTATATGCAGAATCATGAGTCGACGTCGGCTAGCATCTCGTCTCTCACGGTGAGCCGCATAGCTGATATGTGTGTGTGTGTGTGTGTGCCGAGCCACATGAAGTTGAAGTAACAAACAGATATTAATCGATGGTCCAGTGGTTAGAGTGTTCGCTAACCATGCAAGAGTACTCGGGTTCAATCCCCGTGGTATGCGACCATTAATTTCCAATAATTACTTTCAGTTCAATAAAATCGAATGTGACTTGAGCCGGGTTCGAACCTCGGACCTCTCGCATGCTAAGCGAGCACGATAACCACTATACCATGAGCTGATGGAATATATCACCATGGCAGGGTTTATATGCAGAATCATGAGTCAACGATGGCATGCGTCTCGTCTTTCACGGCGACCGCATAGATGACATGTGTGTGTGTGCCGAGTCACTTGAAGTTGAAGTAACAATCAGATATCAATAGGTGGTCCAGTGGTTAGAGCGTTCGCTAACCATGCCAGAGGACTCGGGTTCAATCCCCGAGATAAGCGACCACTAATTTCAAATAATTACTTTCAGTTCATTAAAATCGAATGTGATGACTTGATCCGGGATCGAACCTCGGACCTCTCGCATGCTAAGCGAGCACTATAACCACTATACCATGAGCCGATGAAATACGGTAGCAAGCCATGGGATGGATTGATGTAGTGTGTGGATGCGCACTATAAAAGCACCAAAAGTCGCAACGACAGCAGTTGTATGGAGTTTCAACTTGATTTGAATATCAGTTCTGATAGTGTAGTGGTTAGAGTATGAGGTGAGGACCGTGTTGCAACGCTATCGGACCCACCAAGTATTCGAAGCCATGGTTCAAACCCAACACTCGATACAAATTAATAGAGGACATTGTGTGATAATTACCAATGGAAAAAACAAATATCTCCAACCCCCAACCCCCCACTTGGTTCGAACCCTCGTGGCGCTCATGTGGTATGTACAGCGGCAGCTGCGAGATGCAGTTGAGAGTACCGAGCAGAGCAGAAAGATGGAAGAGTGTTTGAGAGTGGGGTGAAGCGCCTTAAACGATGAATGCGCCTCGACTCTAATCTTTCGCACCTGGATGCGTCTCGCCGCTACAGACAAACAGCAAAGCGGGATGCACAAACAAACAAACGTACAAACAAACAAACAAACAGTTTCACAGACAAAGTCAAGGTTGAATGGGTCGCACCGCGGGTTGTTGCAAAGAGAAGAAGAAGAAGACTAGTATACCTAGGCCCGTCCAAGGACGGCGAACCAGGCGGCTAGACATAATCACCTAAGCGCACAGTACACGTGGAGCAAAACGCCACTCGTATAATCCCACTGGCCAATTCCTTACTGCCCGGGACTTGTTTTTTCATCCATTTATGGACTTTTACATCTTCCACCGTGAGCCAGTCGGTCTTTTGGGTTTTGTTTGTGGACTTGTTTTTTTCGTTGCAACCAAGTATCGGTGGCATTTGGATTTATTTTGGGACTTGTATTTTTCAGAGTTTAGTTGAATTGGCTTTGACACATTTCCTCGGATTTTTTCACCGCGAGCTTACGCGGCTGCTGGGGTGGCACTTCGGGGGCCCACCTTCAAGGGCTTGAGTCGCGGTCAAGGTATCTACGGAGTTTTGTAACTTGTTCACGTTTGGCTCGTCGACCTCCCCACTCTTATCCTCCCCTCCTTCTCCCTATCTTTCCTCATCCTTCCCTCCCACTTTCTCCCCTTCCACTTTCTCCCCTCTCACTTTCTCCCCTCCCACTTTCTCCCCTCATACTACCCACTCCCATCCTCCCCCTCTCTATCTCCCCACCCCTCACCATCCCCTCCTTGCACACTCCTCCCTCATGTAACCCTTCTCCTTAGACTCACATGTATCTCGTACTTATCTCGATGAGGGCTTGAACAACGGGCCGTTGTATCCTGGATCCAATGCTCTAACCACTGAGCTGTTGAGTTGTATTATCAGTTAAACAGGGGGAAAAGTCATCAGCCACTTAAGTCAATTCGGATTTGCTCTAAATACCAATAAATATTAATCGCACGACGTAATTCTTTGGCCCGTAATGTATTTGCTCCTGTCTTTTAATGTAAGTTACAAAACTCGCTTTGCGTATAAAATTCGAATAACCACTTGAGAGGTAATAGTGAAATATATGATTGGTGGTGTATTGGTTAGAGTGTTCGCATAGCACATTTGTGTCTTTAGGTTCAATACTCATAAATTATTAAAATAATAATTGATAATAATTGACAAATTGTTTGAAATAATTTACTTGGCTTTCAATCTGAATATCTCATAATTTCCTGTTTTCGTCTATACATTCCTCATGGCCGGTTTGAATAACAGCCCATCGTTTCTTGAGTCCTGTTCTCTAACCACATAGCTATTGAAAATTATTGAAGTATTTTCTTGGGAGGAAGTCATCGACATATATGAGGCAACATCGATAGTGAACAGTTGCGTTTGCAATAAATTGGTAGAATAATTCATCACCCGTCGTTAGCGAATTAGTTGCAATTACTCATGGCCCAACGTAAACAAATTTGTAGATATTATGTTTCACCCAACGTTTTCTGTAGAACACTTAAAATTTCCTGCCCGTTTTTTAACAGTTTAAAAGATTTAATTTCCTGCCCGTGGACAAATCATTTGCCAGTTTAACCAATGTCATTGAATCTCCGATACCTTGTGTTTGACCCGAAAAATTCCCTCGAATTCCTTCACCACGAGCTCTCGCGGCCGCGGGGGTGCCCCTTCGGGGGCCCCACCCCCGCGGGCTCGAGTCGCGGTGAAGGTATCCTCGGTTTTTGGTACCTTGAAAACGTTTCGCCCGTCGAACTCAGTTACGCATTTACCAGTTAAACCACTGCCATTAGATTTCTCATATATCAACTCATGGCACAGCGTATTTTGAAGGAATTTCAAAATTTCCTGCCCCTTAAGCGTGAGCTTGCGCTTAAATTTCCTGCCCGTGGACAAATCATTTGCCAGTTAAACCATTGTCATTGAATGTCTGATACCTTATGTTTGACCCGAAAAATTCCCTCGAATTCCTTCACCACGAGCTCTCGCGGCCGCGGGGGTGCCCCTTCGGGGGCCCCACCCCCGCGGGCTCGAGTCGCGGTGAAGGTGTCCTCGGTTTTTTGTACCTTGAACACGTTTCGCCCGTCGAAGGCATTCTCACTTTTTTACAACTATTCTTTGTAGCTACTTGTTAAGCGTGAGCCAAATCAGGAAAGTTAATCATCCCACGTGACTTTTAGCCCGTCGTGATTAACTTTCGTTGAATTATTTTCAGCCCGTCGTGAGCGAAATAGGGTGAATTCTTTTCAGCTCGTCGTGAGCAACTTAGGGTGAATTCTTTTCAGCCCGTCGTGAGCGAAAAAGAGTGAATAATGTTTGAAAATTCTCTTAAATGAGCTCAGATATGAATATCAATTGGTGGTCAAGTGGTTAGCGAGTTCGCTTACCATGCGTGAGTTTTCAGGTTTAAATCCCGATAGACACCAATTTCTAAATTGAAGAAATTGAACATTGTAAAATAACAATTAATAACAGCGCATTGACCCGGGATCGAACCGCGGACCCTCTCGCTTCGTAGTCGGGCACGCTATCCAATATACCATTAGAGGGACGGAATCAATAAAGGGAAATGGATCTATAAATATGTCGTAGAGACACGGTGCATCGCATCGCGCTCACCTATGCGTCATAAGCGACGTGACGCGAGACGCAGATATGTTTGAAACAATTTGTCAATAAGATCAATGAAAAAACATCACTTGGTGGTCAAGTGGTTAGCATGTTCGCTTACCATGCGTGAGTATTCGGGTTCAAATCCCGATAGGCCCTCCAATTTCTGCAAATTGAATATTGCATATTAATAAATAATAATAGCGCCTGGATCCGGGATCGAACCTCAGACATCTGGTATGATAGCCGAGCACGCTAACCAATACACCATGAGAAGGATGGAGTTCATCAGAGGAAATTGGATGTAAAAATATGTCGTACAGATACGGTGCGTCACGTCGCGCTCACCTGTGTGACGCAAGAGCTACGCGACGTGTGTAACACTACTCTTAAATGAGCCCAGTGAATAACATCAATTGGTGGTCAAGTGGTTAGCGTGTTCGCTAACCATGCGTGAGTTTTCAGGTTCAAATCCCGATAGACACCAACTTCTAAATTGAAAAAATTGTACATTGTAAATTAACAATTCATAACAGCGCCATGTACCGGGATCGAACCTCGGACCTCTCGCATGGTAGCAGTGCACGCTAACCAACACACCATGAGAGAGTTGGAATGCTATATAGGAAATTTGAAGTAAAAATATGTCCAAGACAAACGGCGCACGCCGCGCACGAAATACGGGAGGCGCAACAACAAACAACCATCTGTCCAAATTCCAACTCGATATGAATATCAGTTCTGATAGTGTAGTGGTTAGAGTGTGTGCGACAATGCCATCCCAATCGGATGTGCGGCGGAAGCACCTCTCCGACCATGGTTCAAACCCCAAGTAGTACACTCGAATCTAATAGAGGACATCGACATATAACCGATGGAAAAAAAGCCCTACCCGATACTAACAAATCACCCCCCCCCCTGTCCCAAAAAAAAAAAAAAAAAAAAAAACGCACACGGTTCGAGCCCGTGTGTGTGTGTGTGGCGAGAAGGGCGCGCGCAAACGGACAAACGATGAGGAAAGCTGACGTGTGTGTGTATCGCCTCGCTTACTCAATTCGAAACTTTCGCCACTGGTTGCGTCTCGCCGCTACAGACAAACAACAAACGGACAAACAAACAAACACACCGAATCACAGACACGCCAAGGTCACTTAGCCACGCCCGCGGTTTATAGAGCAGTAGAAGAAGATAGAAGAAGAAGACTAGTATACCTAGGCCCGTCCAAGGACGGCGAACCAGGCGGCTAGACATAATCACCTAAGCGCACAGTACACGTGGAGCAAAACGCCACTCGTATAATCCCACTGGCCAATTCCTTACTGCCCGGGACTTGTTTTTTCATCCATTTATGGACTTTTACATCTTCTACCGTGAGCCAGTCGGTCTTTTGGGTGTTTTTTTTTTACTTGGTTTTTTTCGTTGCAACCAAGTATCGGTTGAGTTTTGGATTTATTTTGGGACTTGTATTTTTCAGAGTTTGGTTGAATTGGATTTGACACATTTCCTCGGATTTTTTCACCGCGAGCTTTTGCGGCTGCGGGGGTGCCACTTCGTGGGCCTATCCTCAAGGGCTCGAGTCGCGGTCAAGATATCCTCGGTTTTTGTAACTTATTCACGTTTGACCCGTCGAACTCCCCACTCTTATCCTCACCTCCTTCTCCCTATCTTTCCTCATCCTTCCCTCCCACTTTCTCCCCTCCCACTTTCTCCCCTCCCACTTTCTCCCCTCCCACTTTCTCCCCTCCTACTCCCCACTCCCATCCTCCCCCTCTCTATCTCCCCACCCCTCACCATCCCCTACTTGCACACTCCTCCCTCATGTAACCCATCCCCTTAGACTCACATGTATCTCGTACTTATCTCGATGAGGGTTTGAACAACGGGCCGTTGTATCCTGGATCCAATGCTCTAACCACTGAGCTGTTGAGTTGTATTATCAGTTAAACAGGGAGAAAAGTCATCAGCCACTTAAGTCAATTCGGGTTTGTCCTAAATACCAATAAATATTAATCGCACGACGTTATGCTTTGGTCAGCAATGTATTTGCTCTTGTCCTTTAGTGTAACTTACAAAACTAAACTTTTCGTATAAAATTCGAATAACCACTTGAGAGGTTATAGTAAAATATATGATTGGTGGGGTATTGGTTAGAGTGTTCGCATAGCATATTCATGTCTTTAGGTTCAATACTCAGAAATTGTGAAAATAAAAATTGATAAAGTCTTTGAAATAATTTACTTGGCTTTCAATCTGAATACCTCATAATTTCCTCTTTTCGTCTATACATTCCTCAATACCGGTTTGAACAATAGCCCATCGTATCTTGAGTGCTGTTCTCTAACCACATAGCTATTGGGAGATATGGGTGTATTTTCTTGGGAGGAAGTCATCGACCAATATGAGGCAACATCGATAGTGAACAGTTGCATTTGCAATAAATTGGTAGAATAATTCATCACCCGACGTTAGCGAATTAGTTGCTATGTTTCACCCAACGTGTTCTGTAGGACACTTAAAATTTCCAGCCCGTTTTTAACAGTTTAAAAGAATTAATTTCCTGCCCGTGGACAAATCATTTGCCAGTTAAACCAATGTCATTGAATCTCCGATACCTTGTGTTTGACCCGAAAAATTCCCTCGAATTCCTTCACCACGAGCTCTCGCGGCCGCAGGGGTGCCCCTTCGGGGGCCCCACCCCCGCGGGCTCGAGTCGCGGTGAAGGTATCCTCGGTTTTTGGTACCTTGAAAACGTTTCGCCCGTCGAACTCAGTTACGCATTTACCAGTTAAACCACTGCCATTAGATATCTCATATATCCACTCATGACCCAGCGTATTCTGAAGGAATTTTAAAATTTCCTGCCCGTTAAGCGTGAGCCTGCGCTTAAATTTCCTGCCCGTGGACAAATCATTTGCCAGTTAAACCATTGTCATTGAATGTCTGATACCTTATGTTTGACCCGAAAAATTCCCTCGAATTCCTTCACCACGAGTGAAGGTATTCTCGGTTTTTTGTACCTTGAACACGTTTCGCCCGTCGAACGCATTCTCACTTTTTTACAACTATTCTTTGTAGCTACTTGTTAAGCGTGAGCCAAATCAAGAAATTTAATCATCCCACGTGACTTTTAGCCCGTCGTGATTAACTTTCGTTGAATTATTTTCTGCCCGTCGTGAGAAAATAAGGGTGAATTCTTTTCAGCCCGTCGTGAGCGGAAAAGGGTGAATAATTTTAAGTTCGGCGTGAGCAACGTAGGGTGAATTATTTTCCGCCCGTCGTGAGCGAAATAGATTGAATTATTTTCAGCCCGTCGTGAGTGAAATAGGGTGAATTCTTTAAAGCCCGTCGTGAGCGAAATAGAGTGAATTATTTGCAGCCCGTCGTGAGCGAAATAGAGTGAATTCTTTTCAGCCCGTCGTGAGCAACTTAGGGTGAATTCTTTTCAGCCCGACGTGAGCGAAAAATAGTGAATAATTTTCAACTCGGCATGACCAACCACTATACGGTGACCACTCTTCAATGAGATCAACATTTAATTTAAATTGGTGGCGAAGTGGTTAGTGAGTTCGCTTACCATGCGTGAGTACTCGGGTTCAAATCCCGATCGACCCTCCCATTTCTAAATTAAAAATTGAACATTGCAAATTAATAATCAATATCAAAGCATTTGCCCGGGATCAAACCTTGGACCTCTCACGTATTAGCCGAGTACGCTAACCAATACACTATTAGACAGATGGAAATTAATAGAGGGAATTGGATGTAAAAATATGTCGTACAGATACGGTGCGTCACGTCGCGCTCACCTGTGTGAGGCAAGAGCTACGCGACGTGTGTAACGCGAGACGCCAAAATAATTGAAACTACTCTTAAATGAGCTCAGTGAAGAATATCAATTAGTGGTCAAGTGGTTAGCAAGTTCGCTTACCATGCGTGAGTATTCGGGTTCAAATCCCGATAGACCCTAATTTCTAAATTGAAATTTACAAATAAACAATTCATAACAATGCCTTGACCGGGAATCGAACCTCGGACCTGTCGCTTCGTAGCCATGAACGCTAACCAATATACCATGAGAGATATGGAAATTAATAGAGGAAATTAGATGTAAAAATATGTCGTTGAGACACGGTGCATTGCTTCGCGCTCACCTGTGCGTCATCAGCGACTTGACGCAAGACGCAGATATGTTTGAAATAACTTGTCAATAAGATCAAAGGAAAAACATCATTTGGTGGTCAAGTGGTTAGCGAGTTCGCTTACCTTGCGTGAGTTTTCAGGTTCAAATCCCGATAGACACCCATTTATAAATTGAAAAAATTGAACATTGTAAATTAATAACAAATAACAGCGCCTGGACTCTGGATCGAACCTCGGACCTATCGCTTCGTAGCCGGGCATGCTATCCAATATACCATTAGAGAGATTGAGTCCATAAAGGGAATTGGATCTATAAATATGTCGTAGAGATACGGTGCATCGCGTCGCGCTCACCTATGCGTCATGAGCGACGTGACGCGAGACGCAGATATGTTTGAAACAGCTTGTCAATAAAATCAAAGAAAAAACATCAATTGGTGGTCAAATGGTTAGCATGTTCGCTTACCATGCGTGAGTTTTCAGGTTCAAATCCCGATAGACACCAATTTCTAAATTGAAAATTGAAGTTTACAAATTAACAATTCATAACAATGCCTTGTACCGGGATCGAACCTCGGACCTCTCGCATGGTAGCAGTGCACGCTAACCAATACACCATTAGAAAGATGGAATTCTATAGAGGAAATTGGATGTAAAAATACATGTCCAAGACAAACGGCGCGCGCCGCGCACGAAACACTGGAAGCGCAACAACAACACCAACCATCTGTCCAAATTCCAACTCGATATGAATATCAGTTCTGATAGTGTAGTGGTTAGAGTGTGTGCGACAATGCCATCCCAATCGGATGTGCGGCGGAAGCACCTCTCCGACCATGGTTCAAACCCCAAGTAGTACACTCGAATCTAATAGAGGACATCGACATATATAACCGATGGAAAAAAAACCCTACCCGACTACTAACAAATTCAACCCCCCTCTCTCCCCCCCACAAAAAAAAAAAAAAAAAACACAAACGGTTCGAGCCCGTGTGTGTGTGGCGAGAAAGGCGCGCGCAAACGGACAAACGGTGAGGAAAGTTGACGTGTATATCGCCTCGCTTGGTAGTCAATTCGAAAAAACTTTCGCCACTGGTTGCGTCTCGCCGCTACAGACAAACCACTCTGGACCTCGGATGGGACAAACAAACAAACAAACAAACACACCGAATCACAGACAGGCCAAGGTCACTTGTCCACGCCCGCGGTTTATAGAGCAGTAGAAAGAAAAGAAAAGAAAGAAAGAAAGAAGAAGCAGTAGAAGAAGAAGAAGAAGCAGTAGACTAGTATACCTAGGCCCGTCCAAGGACGGCGAACCAGGCGGCTAGACGCAATCACCCAAGCGCACAGCACAGCACACATGGAGCAAAACGCCACTCGTATAATCCCACTGGCCAATTCCTTACTGTCCGGGACTTGCTTTTTCATCCATTTATGGACTTGTACATCTTCCACCGTGAGCCAGACGGTCTTTTGGGGTTTTTTTGTGGACTTGTTTTTTTTTCGTTGCAAGCAAGTATCGGTTGAGTTTTGGATTTATTTGGGGACTTTTATTTTTCAGAGTTTGGTTGTATTGTATTTGACACATTTCCCACGGTCTCGAGTTTCGGTGAAGTTTTCCACGGTTTTTTGAATCTTGAACACGTTTGGACCGTCACACACCCCATTCTGATCCTCAACTCCTTCTTCCTCTCCTTCCTCATCTTCCCGTTTCACTTTCTTCCCTTCCAATTTATTTCCTCCCACTTTTTCCCATCTTCCTCCCCTCTCTCATCCTTCCCCCTCTCTATCATCCCTCCCTCACCATCCTCTCCCTCACCATCCCGTCCCTCACCATCCCCTCCCTCACTATCCCCTCCCTCACCATCCCCTCCCTCACCATCCCCACCCTCACCATCCCTTCTCTGCACACTCCTCCCTCATGTAATCCTTCCCCTTAGACTCACATGTATCTCGTACTTATCTCGATGTGGGCTTGAACAACGGGCCGTTGTATCCTGGATCCAATGCTCTAACCACTGAGCTGTTGAGTTGTATTATCAGTTAAACAGGGGGAAAAGTCATCAGCCACTTAAGTAAATTCGGATTTTCCCTAAATACCAATAAATATTAATCGCACGACGTAATTCTTTGGCCAGTAAGTATTTGCTCCTGTATTTTAATGAAAATTACAAAACTCAGCTTCGCATATAAAATTCGAATAACCACTTGAGAGGTAATAGTAAAATACATTATTGGTGGTGTATTGGTTAAAGTGTTCGCATAGCACATTTATGTCTTTAGGTTCAATACTCATAAATTGTGAAAATAAAAATTGACAAAGTGTTTGAAATAATTTACTTGGCTTTCAATCTGAATACCTCATAATTTCCTGTTTTCGTCTATACATTCCTCATTGCCGGTTTGAACAACAGCCCATCGTTACTTGAATCTTATTCTCTAACAACTTGGCTAATGAGATGTGTTGACACATTTTCTTAAAAGGAAGCCATCGACCAATGTAAGGCAACATCGATTTTGAACATTAAAATTTGCTAGGTATAAAAATTCATCACCCGACGTTAGCGAATTAGTTGCAATTACTCGTGGCCCAATGTGTACAAATTTGTAGATGTTATGTTTCACCCAACGTGTTTTGTAGGACACTTAAAATTTCCTCCACGTTTTTTAACAGTTTAAATTAAATTTCCTGCCGTGGACAAATCATTCGCAAGTTGAACCAATGTTATTGAATCTCTAATACCTTGCGTTTGCCCCGACAAATTCCCTCGAATTCCTTCACCACGAGCTCTCGCGGCCGCGGGGGTGCCCCTTCGGGGGCCCCACCGCCACGGGCTCGAATCGCGATGAAGGTATCCTCGTTTTTTTGTAACTTGAACACTATCTGCCCGTTGAACTCAGTTACGCATTTACCAATTAAACCACTGTCAATAGATTTCTTATACATCCACTTATGGCCCAGCGTATTCTGAAGGACATTTAAAATTCCCTGCCCGTTAAGCGTGAGCGTGCGCTTAAATTTTCTGCCTGTGGACAAATAATTTACCAGTTAAACCACTGTCATTAGATTTCTCATACATCCAATCATGGCCCAATGGATTCTGTAGGATCAATCGGTATTGGTGTCAATAGGTGGTCAAGTGGTTAGCGAATTCTCTTACTATGAGTGAGTACTCGGGTTCAACTCCCGATAAACAATAGTTTCTAAAATATATTGATGACCGAATTAATAATTAGCAACTGTGACTTTACCCGGAGTTTGAACCTCGGATTTCTCGCATGACAATCAAGCACGCTAACCAATACACAATGAGAGAGATGGAATACACTATATGTTATGGAATGTATAAATATGTCGTAGAGACACGGTTCGTCGCACTCACCTGTGTGCCAGTTGCAACGCGAGATGCAGAGATGTTTGAAACCACTTGTCAATGAGATCAAAATTGAATATCAATTGGTGATCGATTGGTTAGCGAGTTCGCTTTCTATGCGTTATGTTCGGGTTCAATTCCCTAAAAACACCAATTTCAAAATTGAAAATAAATGTTTGAATTATTATTGAATTAAAGCGCCTTAACCAAGTATCGAAACTCGGACATCTTGTATGATAGCAGAGAACGTTACCCAATACACCATGAAAGAGATGGAATTTAATAGAAGTAATGGGATTTATAAATATGTCGTAGTTACACGTTAATAAAAAAAACGTGAAGCGCGACAACCATTTGTCGAAATTGGAACTCGATAATGATATTAGTTCTGATAGTGTAGTGGTTAGAGTGTGTGTTACAATGCCATGCCCTTACATGTATGTGGCGGTAACACCTCACCGATTATGGTTCAAACCCCAAGTACTACACATACATAAATATTGGAGGACATTGAATATCAATAAAAAAAATCCAACCCTCAACACCTGGTTTGGGGAGAGGCAATGCTTAATTTTTTTCACGTGTTCAAAATCATTATATCAACGATAAAAATTGCAACCAGTGGGCGTGGTTTTTTGGAGGGAAGCTTATGTTTTGTGCTTTTATTTCGTTTGGCGGCTTATTATCTTGCTGGTAAGTCAACGAATAATTGTTTTTCACATTCTCTCTGAACTTCCCCTTGACAACATGCCCAACTCTGGTAAGTCTCTTTAATGTTATCCAATATTTCTGTTATATTTATTGTTTTTTTTGTATCATAGATTTGCTTGTTGCTTCTCCCCCCGTTTCTTTGTCTCCTCAAGTGGTTGTCCGTGATGGAATACCCAATTCTGGTAAGTCTTCTTAATGTTATCCAATATTTCTGTTCTATTCATTGTTTTTTTTTTGTTTGATAGATTTGCCTGTTGTTTCTCCCCCCGTCTCTTTGTCTCCTCAAGTGGTTGTCCCTGAAGAAAATCCACTGGGTGATGACGAAGTTGACGGGGTTTTAGCATCCATGGATATGGATTTCAATACCCCGCCGTCTTCCCCACCTGTCTCCTTTCTTCAATCTTGGACGATTTCAGAATTTCAGAGGATTGAAGATAGGAGAAGATCCAATCTATTACGTGGAGTGCAGCTGAAAACTCGGTACGAAAAATTTAAGAAAAACCGACAGAAGTAAGTTTATCCAAGTTATTTCATGTTTGTTTTTTTATGTAATTTTTTTTTTCATTTTAGTGCTGAAGCTGCTTTGGAAAGATCTAAGCGGAATGAGGCATGGGCCAAAAAGGAGCTGGCTTCATTCCGCTCCAAAATGTGCAAGGATGAAGCTGAGGCACAGAGAATGTTTGGAGATGTGATTTAGATGATTTTTGTTCGATTTGTTTAATTTTTTTTCTTTGTTTGTTATTTGTTAATTTTGTTGATCTGTTGGTTATTGATCAGTAATAAACAGAGTATTAGAATATTCATTTAGTTTGCTTTTTTTTATTTTTTCCAACTTCATAATTGATGTTCTCAATATTTTAAAATCCATATAAGTACGTAGCTCTACTTCTCTTTGATTCTTGATTTGAACCATTGACTTTTTGACCTTAAGGATTTATATTCCATCTCTATAACCACTACACTATGGAGACTTATTTTAATGCTATATTCGTTTTTTTTTATATTTTTGATGGAACTCAAAAGAAGAAAAGTAGAACATTGTACTTTGAATTGGACATTGTATGAGTAAGAGTTTTTTCAACCACTATAATTTTTATCATTATCCTTATTACATAAATATTGAAAATGTAATATGAATTCATTATTTTCGAAATTTAGATTTGAACCATTGATCTTAGGAATCGCATTTCATTACTTTAACCGCTACACCACGGAACGATACAGAATTTTGAAATATTGAAAATTTTATTGGTTTTGTATTTTTTTCGATAAAGCTTTAGACTTACAAATTACGTTAATAGTAAGTCATTCATGTAAAACTTTGTTCTTTTCCAAATTACGATTCATTTGCATGCAATTTGAGTGCATTTTTATAGTTATGCTGTGAGTGGGTTTGAACCAACATTCCTTGAAGTAACAAACCAATACTATAACCACTACACCATTGGCTGTGGTATTTTGCAAATCTTGACGATATCAGATGGATAGTGCATACTTCTTCATTGTCAGTGTCATCGCCCAGCAAGAACAAAAACAATTTATTTGCTGCAGTTTAAGAATTCATTGTTTTGGGAACTATTTGCTTGCCTGAGAGGGGGTTTGAACCACCCACCTTTGAATTACCAATTCAACGCTATAACCATTACATTAGCAACGGTATTTACAATAAATATCTGACGTTAAAGGTGGATAACGCATACTTACACATTGTCATAGATATCACACAGCGTGAGCAAAGACATTTTATTTACATCGGAGTTTGAATTTATCTATAATAAGACTATTTGCTTCATAAGCATCTGCTTCATCATACACCACGGAACATTGCATAAAATTGAAATATTGAAAATATTATTGGTTTACGTATTTTTTTATTATAAAGCTTTAGATCTAGAAATTACGTTAATAGTAAATCATTCATGTAAAGATTTATTCTTTTCCAGCTTTCCATTCATTTGCATGCTATTTTTTGAGTGCTATTTTATAGTTATACTGAGAGTGGATTTGAACCAACATCCTTTGAATTACTAATCCATTGCTGTAACCACTACACCATCGGCGGTGTGTTCTCCAAATTCTTGACGATGTCCGCTGGATAGTGCATACTTCTTCATTTTCAGTATCATCGCCCAGCAAGAACAAAAACAATTTATTTACTTCATTTTAAGAATTCATCGTTTCGGGTACTATTTGCTTGCTTGAGAGGGGGTTTAATCCAAACACTTTTGACTTACTAATGCAATGCTATAACCACTACATCAACAACGGTGTTTACAAATAATATCCGATGTGACCAGTTGGATAGCGCATACTTACACATTGTCATAGTTATCACCCAGCGTGAGCAAAGAAATTTTATTTACATCGCATTTTGAAGTTTTCAACAATAAGACTATTTGCTTCATTAGCATCTGCTTCATCATACACCACGGAACATTGCATAAATTTGAAATATTGAAAATATTATTGGTTTTTGTGTTATTTTCGATTTTTGATAAGCTTCAGATTAAGAAATTACGTAAATAGTAAATCATTCATGTAAACGCACAAATAATAAAGTAGTAATTAACATTATATGACTAATTTCCTAAGTGATAAATTGAAAACCACTGATCTGGACTTGAACCGTAGACCGCTTTCTTTATAGTCCGGCACTTTATCCACTACACCATGTGACTACGTTGTGTTTGCTGAAAAATTTGAGTCCTTTTCTGTTTTAAAGGAGAGTGTGAGTAGTATTGACATTCTATTCATCCGTCCATGACTTTTTAGTAGTATAAGGATTCCTATTCATCCGTCAACGACTTTAGGTATGTTAAGTAAAAGTCTATCTTTCCAGAAAAAAAACGTCATATTGTTCAATCAGTGACATAGCTAATTCAAGTGGATGAAATTTGTTTAGGATAAAATGGAAAAAAATAAATTGAAATGATCAAATTTAAATCTGAAATAAAATTGATGAATTTTGGCCATGCAACAGTTATTGCTTATTTCTGTCTTAGGCTTCAAGTCTTGAAAAATTTTGTTTTGAGTGTTCATTATTGCTCGTACAAATAAAAATTCTTGTAGAATTAGTTATGAAAATAAAAGTTTTATAAAATCTTGAGAAAGACCATTGTTTATTATTTATAAGGTTTATTAATTCACGGTTGAGCGCACATGGGAACTGCCCCCATGGCCATGCCCGTGCTCCTTTTTTTGGCCCGTAGGCCGAGGCGGAATTTAGTTCCTCTTGGGAAGGAAAGGAATGGAAGGGAATGTATTAATGTATTCACCAAAAAATCAATATTTCTTAATTAGATTTGAGAATGTTTGACTATATGTTTAAATTGCAGTTGTCTAAAATGGTTACAATAAAACTTCTTTAAAGACAACATTTAAAGTAAACACCTTTTTCTTTTCTTCTTCGGTGGCTGTCGGATGATTTTTGAGAAGCTTGCCTTGTTTCCCAGACTCAGCAATCTCGACTCGGACTCCTTTTTGGGAGGGAACACAAAAAATATTAGAATTATTGAATATTTCATGAAACTATTAATTTTAAAAATGTATAAGAAATCAAAATAAACCGTCTTTCGATGTAGCTCTGGAGAAGGCCACATACAGCTGGCCATGACTGAAGACGGGTTCTGGAAGTAATATTCCGACCCGATCAAACGTTTGGCCCTGTGACTTTGTGATGGTCATCGCAAACGCCAACAAAACGGGAAACTGGAGCCTCTTGAGGATGACTGGAAGATCCGAATCAGTTGGGGACATCATCATCCGCGGGATGTAGACGATGTGCCCCTTGTTTTTTCCAGCAGCAATTTCTGCAACGATCAGATTTTCTCTAAGCGCCCTGATGATGAGCCGGGTCCCATTGCAAAGTCCCTGACGCGAATCGATATTCTTCAGAAGAATGATGACGGCTCCCACTTTCATTTTCAGCAAATGGGTGGGAATTCCGGAGACGTCAAAGGAGTTGAGAACTTCGGTTGGGTAATTTGAAATTTCTTCAGGGTCGTCAGAGTCGATGGTATCGATGCTTCTGTACTCATGAAGCGTACCGGGCATGTCTTTGATGATCTGATTGTTGATTCGTAAGCAATCGCCGTTTTTCGGACAAAGAATAGCGCGACTGCATATTTGTTGAGATACGACAGGATCTAACAGTTGAGCAGGATCACCAAAGACGTGCTCGACTAAACTCCGGTTATAATTGAAAAATTCTTTAGGAATTTCAATCATATCGGGGATGTTCAATTTTGGATGCGTCGGTAGAGTTCCGTTTCCAAGCTGAATGAGCCAATCGGCGTAGTCTTGACTGCCGGCCACGGTACGCATATTTTGAGTCAGACGAAGTTGTTGAAACTGAGGCCAAGTGTCATTGTTTCGGATAGTGACTTCCAGCACTGTCACCCTGTTTCCGTGTCGGACGACCGGTAAACACTGACGAAAATCGCCACCAAGAAGGAGCACTTTACCACCGTGAGGAAGATTGTTCTTGTGCAACTTTTGGAACAGGAAATTGAAAGCACTAAGGGCGTGATTTGTCTTCATGGTGGCTTCGTCAGAAATGATGAGAACTGCACTTCTGATCAAATGGGCGAGGAAGCTACCATCTTCGATTTTTGATCTGGTCGCTTCAGTGATTGGAGGGTAAATCTTGAATTGGGAATGATACGTTGTGCCGTCAATCAACAACGTAGAAGCGATGCCGGTAGACGCAACGGCGATCACTGTTTTCCCTTGTCCCTGCAGTACGGTGATGAGAGTGTTGTACAGGAACGTCTTCCCCGTTCCTCCAGGGCCATCCAAGAAATACTGATGCGGAATTGCATTTTCAGTATCGTTGACGGCAGCCATGACTTGATCGAAGGCAGCCCGTTGACCTTCGTTCAACTGACTAACCATCAATTCACCTAATCTTCTCTTCTCTCTCATAGAAATTTCAGCATTTTCTTCGAGTTGAGCCGCGATAAGACGATGAATAAGCTGAAAATCAGGAACAGGCAATGAGAGATTTTCCATCGTTTGATTGTTGAGAAGTAGCTTGTCTTGAATAAATTTCAAAGTCAAGTTTTTTGCTATTTCGGCGTCGTGACCATTACGAATAAAATCTTCCATTAGCTGAGGCAAAGATCGCTCAAAGAGATAAAGAGCATCCGTAGGATTGCAAAACAGACAAATGTCAACAAAAAGCTGTCGCAATCGTTCTGGCATTTCAAAGGCGGCCGCATCGTCCAGTGTCCTCTCCCAAACGCTGTCATCTTCCAACAAATTTAAGGCAGCGGCGGCTGCTTTAAACGTCGGTAAAATTACACCGTTGACTGTTCGAAGATTTTCAAAACTGGTCGGTCCTTTGACGTTAATGAGGAGCAAGCGCAGGCAGAATCGCTCAATTTGACGGACACTCACCGTGTACAATCGGCCAATGATTTTGAGATTTTGAACTCGTCGCTTCCAGAAATTACGGCCACCAACCTTGACGAAAGCAAAATGGTTGACAATCTCTCTGTAAAAATACTGCCTCGCTTCTTCATTATCCCGGTTCAAGATGAAAAAAGCAGTTAAAGTCGTTTCTTTCAAAGCGGCGTTGGCGACTGCTTGTTCCTCGTTGCCCGGGTGAAAAAAGACGGACTGTTCCAATGGAAGATGTACGGCAAGTCGGAAGATGACATGGGAACGATTGCTGAGGGGAAACTTATTGATTCTCCAGGCGGCTTCTGGTGCGCTGACGTAACGCGTGTCCAAAAAAGTAGTGATTTCGTCCCACACGAATGTCGGCTCATCTTCACCTTCAACTTGCTGATGCGTTCCCTTTTTTGTCTCAATGTTTCCGCTGTCATGGCCTTTGTACACGTACTTAAAGATGTATTTGACACTGGTGAGTGAAGCGCAGGATTCGAGGTTTATGTGACAGTCATATTTCAGCAGCAACCAAGGGTTATAAGGCACAACCCATCTGTTGTCTACTTCATAGACGACATTCCCTCTTTTCAACGGATGTTTAACTCCAGTGTCTCTTCTTCTATAAGTCGGATAGCCGTTGTCGTTGATGATGGTTCCTGCGATGAAATCTTTCGGAAACTTTTTGGTGCACCCTTCAACATCCATGCAAGGAGACTTTTTGTTGATGGCTCCACACGGGCCGTGGATCATGTGAGCCATAACAGCGGCGTAGAGTCTTGGATGGAGGGACTTGTCGGGAATTTCCGCACAAATGGTCTTGTCCATATCTTCTGGTGATAAAGGGGCATCTCTCTTATCGATCCAGATCAGCATGTGGCAATGAGGAAGACCGCGTTTTTGAAATTCGATGACTTCGATATGAGCTGTGGCGAAACCCAAAACTTGCTTTTTCTCGATGTCGTCGACCAACTCTTTTTTCTTCAAGTGGAAGACTCGTGCGACCATATCGGGACGATCAGAAGCTGTCTGATAGTTCGCAATATTTGCCGTAATTTCTCTCCACTTGGGATTGCAAGTAAACGTTAAAAAAAAAGTTGGTTTTCCAAATTTGGCAACAATTGCCATCGCGTCTTGATAATTTTGCTTCATGGCTCGAGGACTGCCAATGAAGGACGAAGGGAGAATGTAGATAGTGCCAACTTCCACATTTTCTCTTTCCGCTCGATTGTTGATGTAATCCATCAGACCGCAGTAGCGCTCAACATGCAGCTCTGTCTGGTGTTTTCTGAGCCAATCTATGCGATTCCCCTCGGTCTTGACGTAAGAATCGACAAAATATTGCTGAGTGAGGGCACCCCCGGACAAAACGATATTGAAATCACCGCGGATTGACATGATTGAACTGTAGAACTCGGCTTGCGTCACTCTTGAGCGTGGGCCTCTGTTCCTGTTTGGTTGTTGATCATCGTTCTCGTCTGCTTCGGCTGGTTCCGGTTCTACATTTCGCTCATTTTCAATCTCAGCATTGCCATCTGCTGCGGCGACTTCTTCACGAATTAACACTCTGGGGTTGGGCCACAGGGGATCAATCTGCTCGTCTTCATCCTCATCAACAATCATTGCCATTGCTGCTGCTTCATCTCTTTCCCTCCGACTGGTGGTGTTATAATTCATGTGAGCATGCCAACCATCTTCACCGTTGGGGAATAGCAGAGGATAACACATCGGATCACACATGGGCTTCTGTGTGTTAATCTGGATGAAACGTCGGCCTCTGACGGGAATATAGAGATGGCCACGAATATCTCTGTTGGATGGCGGAGCTCCATCAGAGCTTTTGAATACTACTGCTATCTCGTGGGCCGTCGGGCAGTTGTAGCGCCGCTGGTCGACATTTCTTCTATCACAAGTGATGATCATGCCGACAGTGTAGTGAGGAAGATTTGCGGCCTGGCGTTGAACGTATTCTTCTTCAAGAACTTGGCGCATCATCTTGTAAACCAAGGCGTACGGATTCTTCTCTCGAAGCATAGCGTCCAATTCTTCCATCAATATTCTACAACAACCCGACATTGCCTGGATATTTGCCCTATAATCAGTGGCCTGCGCCGAGTCCAAAAAATACAGATCTGCATATCTGGGATTTGGTGTTGGACCAAGCGGAGTGATTTGATGGTAAATCTGGCCATGAATTCGATAGCAGTAGGGGCCTCGGTTTGGTGGTGGAGATTGGTTTGCTCCAAGCGAAGCAAAAGCGTGAGCACTGTTGTAGTTTCGAATTTGCTTCATGAATTGCTTGGACTTTGGATGCTGATTTTGCAAGAGACTGGCCAAGGGTTGCGGACATGGCTTTGGTGGTGGAATAATTACTTTTCCCTTTCCGCAGCATCGCTGAAACTTTTGATCTTTTGGCATCTCTTTTTCAAAGTGTTTGGCGTCACACTCAGCACAAATCTTGGTCAAATCTCCAATGTCAAGCAAATGAACCCGATCCTCTACAACAATGTCTTTGCAAGCTATCCGATGCGTTCGCCGATTTCCAGCACGGTTGCGATCAAGGTGCATCTCACGAAGAAAAGCTTCGTGGTCTGCGGTTTCAACGGGAACAATTTCGGCGTGTTGAAGCGCATTTCTTGCTCGCAGTTCTTCCTCTTCTCGCTCTCGTTCAAATTGATGTTCTCGCTGTAGCTCTGTTCGCAACCTATCCTCTTCACGCCTATCAGCTGTTTCTTCCTCATTTTCAGTCGCTCTATAATCAGTCATGACTTCTGTGTGCTGCTCACGTCGTTCTGCAGCTTCCTGCTCAGTTTCGTTGAGGAGATTTACTTCGTGAAAAAATCTATCAGCCATAGCACGCTCCAATCTTTCTTCTCCTGTTGCTCTGCAACGTACAGCTTCCTGGCGTAATGACTTATCGCCAAGTCGAGCAAGCCTCTCTGCTACAAGTTCCTTATCCCGTAGAGATTTCTGTCGTAGTGCCTGTGCCCGCTGTCTTGCCCATTTTTCTGCTTCGGATTCTTCTTTCCGCAGAGAATTTTGCTGCAAGGTCTGTTCCCGGAGTCTTGCCAATTTCTCTGCTTCAATTTGCTCATTCCGCAGAGTTTTTTGGCGTAGCGCCTGCGCTCGTTGTCTAGCCCACTTCTCTGCTTCAGATTCCTCTTTCCGCAAAGAATTTTGACGCAAGGCCTGCTCACAAAGTCTAGAAGATCTCTCTGCTTCAGATTCCTCGTTCCGCAGAGATTTTTGCCTCAATGCCTGATCTTGAAGTCTTGCTGATCTCTCTGCTTCCGATTCATCTCTCCGCAGAAATTTCTTCCGCAATGCCTGGGCTTGCAACCTAGCTCGTTGTTCTTCAGCAGTTTCGGTGTCGTCAGCAGCTCTCTTTCTTGCCTGATGTTGTTGTCTTGCTGGACGCTCTGCCACAGCATCATTAGCAAGAACAACTCTTGGGCGATCACATGCAGGTCTCTGATTCATCGCTCGTAGAATAATTGCTGCTTCTTGTTGACGAAGAGCAGCTTGCCGCTCTGCCTCGGCTTGCAATCGAGCTCGAATTTGTTCATCTTGACGAAGATCTGCTTGCCGCTCCGCCTCGGCTAACAGTCGCGCACGATTTTCTTCTTCTTGACGAAGAACTGCTTGCCGCTCCACCTCGGCTAACAGTCGCGCACGATTTTCTTCTTCTTGACGAAAAACTGCTTGCCGCTCCGCCTCGGCTAACAGTCGAGCACGATTTTCTTCTTCCGCTTGTTCCTGTCGAAGGAGTTGCTGACGGATTCGCTGATCATGCAGTCTAGCTTCATGTTCAACCTGAGTCTCGTTAGCACGGGCGACTCTCTTCCGCTCAGCATCTAACCTCTGCCTCAACGCTCTCTCGTCAGGTGCCTCTGCCTGACGCTCTTCCCTAGCCTTTTTCGCATTCAAATTTTTTGCAACCTGAACTTCTTCGGGATTGAGCCGACGTCGCTTCTCTTCACGAGCGATCTTGGCCCTTTCCCTATTAGCCGCCAATCGCACTTCCTTAGCCTCCGGGTCTTCGTTACTTCTTTTTTCCCTAGCCTTCCTATTCTTCTCATCTTTTTCCTCTCGAGTTAATTCGCGACGCGGTGGCATTTTCAAATCAGCAAAATAACCCCTAATTTATCAAAAAAAATTCGCTTCTATCAGTGGAGGGCTTTTTTGGAGGGCTTTTGGAGGGCTTTACACCGCAAAAATTTCAAAAAGCTTAAAATTAAACACAAATTCGAACGTAAGCCGTCGACACAACCGGTGCTCAATATCCCAGTGGTACAGCCCGGTTAAGGTTCACATCTGATAAACAAATACGCATCGCAGGTTAGCTCCTCTCCGGTTGTCGACTGTTCGTTTTACAATGACTGACCCCCAAAAATGTCAACAATTATGCAATTATTTTCATTTGCGCTCAACTTGATGCTGACTTGATCGGGATTTTTATCGCAATTGTGACTGTTAAAAGCCAAAATGCTAACCTCTATACCAAGACCAGCACAAATTGGCTGAAAACCGTCGGACACCACAACTAATAAGTCTTTAGCAGGCTAATAAAAACATGCTACGGACTTAAAATTGTTGGAATTCGGAAAGTACTTTACTTGAGCAATGAGTGTCCTGATGCCGTAGGAAGTTAGAAGTAAGCTGGAAGACATCTCGGAGCGGAAGTGAATGGCGACTTGAAGATCTGGTCACAAATTCGATGCATTACAGGCTATTTAATGCAAAATAAAAGCTTGTATCAGTAAAAAATTGAAATCTTATCCAATTTCAGTAACTGACGCGCACATTTTTATTGGTAAAGTTTATTTTATGAGACCAGACTTGAACCATCAACCTGTGCGTTTGAAATCGAACACACTAACCACAACGCCACGTTCCGATACAAAAATGTAGTAAATCGACGACAAAATCACCGTTACCTGGCGATTTCTGGTTTCTTTTTTTTTTGAAGGAAGTACATGATAAACAATTGCCAACTTAATCAAAGTTCAACAGAATAACGAAATTCTTCACAAAGACCCAAAACGAATTTGATTGGAAGTAGATTCGAACATTTGACCACTCGATTAGGAACCGAAGGTGATAACCACTACACCATGTTTGGGTACAAATTGGTCGGCGATTCGACGACAAAAAAATAGTAGCCTAGAGCTACTGAATTGAACTCTGTCTCTTTTGTTGAGCATTGGACACAGTCAAAAACATAGCAAACCACTAACATAAATTTCAATTATCGAACAACATTCCTTCTAAATTAAAACACACCGCCCGAGAGTTGAACACAGAGCCTCTGTTGATCGAGATTACCGTGCTAGAACGTTAACCATTACACCAACTTAGAATAATTTTTGGCAAAAAAGTTGTTAAGTTATCAAGTACCAATTTTATAGCAGGTAATAAAACGTGCTATAAACATGTTCTAATGGAAAAAAGGTACAATAAAAACAATTTACCTGACAATTAAAGTCCTGATGCCGGTCGTTGGCTGGAAGCGAGAAACGGAGTACCTTCGACGGAACACTACAGGCTGGTGAATGAAAATATTTGTGAAAGCTAATTGTTTTCATTAAAATAAATGAAATCGACAAAAAGTGTACCTGACAATTAAATTCCTGATGCCAGTCGTAGGTCGAAAGTGAGGAAGGCTCTCAATTCGATTGTAAACTACAGGCTGAAAAACAAATTGCAAAATACATACACGTATAAGAATTCGAGTGTTCAAAATTAATACAAAATTTAATTCACATGGTCGTCATTGCTGACACGTGCAACAATTTTTCACCATCTCCAATTTATGTGCTGTCATCGAGAACCGAACCATTAATCGTAGTGTTTGAAATCCAATACGCTAACCACTACACCAAGAGCGGGTGATTATTAGAAGAAAATCGTCGAAGACCATCACTTATGAATTCGTAGCAAAGATTCATGCCATGGGCTTGTTCAAATGGATAAAATAGAACTGAAAAATCTTACCTGACTATGATAATCCTGATGCCAGTCATGGGCTCGAAGAAGGAAATGCAG
The DNA here is from genome assembly GCF_021234035.1 of Daphnia pulicaria. Lineage (NCBI taxonomy): Eukaryota > Metazoa > Arthropoda > Branchiopoda > Diplostraca > Daphniidae > Daphnia > Daphnia pulicaria. The sequence continues at coordinate 270,981 of NC_060919.1, read as the reverse complement.
TCCTTTCGATAACACTACAGGCTAATGAAGGAAAATATAATTTAATCCTAATGTTTTTAATTGCAATGAAATAAACTGCAATGTTTGTACCTGACAATTAAATTCCTGATGCCAGTCATGGGCCGCAAGTGAGGAAGGCAGGCACTCACCTCGATTGTACACTACAGGCTGAAAATTAAAATGCAAAATCCATACACGTATAAGAACTTGAGTGTTCAAAAACAGTACAAAAAATATTCAAATGGTCGTGATTGTTAGCACATACAACAATTTTCAACACCGTTAATTTATGTGCTGTCATCGAGAACCGAACCATTAACCCCCGTGTTTGATTTCCAACACGCTAACCACTACACCACGAGCGGATGTAAATTGGAAGAAAATCGTCGAAGACAATCACTTATGAATTCGTAGCAAAGATTCATGCCATGGGCTTGTTCGAATGGATAAAAGTGAACTGAAAAATCTTACCTGACTATGATAATCCTGATGCCAGTCATGGGCTCGAAGAAGGAAATGCAGTCCTTTCGATAACACTACAGGCTAATGAATGCAAAAATATATTTTAATCCTAATGTTTTTAATTGCAATGAAATAAACTGCAATGTTTGTACCTGACAATTAAATTCCTGATGCCAGTCATGGGCCGCAAGTGAGGAAGGCAGGCACTCACCTCGATTGTACACTACAGGCTGAAAATTAAAATGCAAATTACATACACGTATAAGAACTCGAGTGTTCAAAAACAATTCAAAGGGTCGTGTTTGGTAACTACAAAAATTTTCACCATCGTTAATATAGAAACTGTTATCGAGAACCGAACCATTAACCCCAGTGTTTGAAATCCAACACGCTAACCACTACACCGAGAGCGGATGATTATTAGAAGAAAATCGTCGAAGACAATGACTTATGAGTTCGTAGCAAAGATTCAAACCATGGGCTTGTTCAAATGGATAAAAGTGAACTGAAAAATCTTACCTGACTATGATAATCCTGATGCCAGTCATGGGCTCGAAGAAGGGAATGCAGTCCTTTCGATAGTACACTACAAACTGGTGAATTAAACAAATATTTTCATCATCTTTTTTTTGTAATTGAAATGAAATAAAATGGCAATACTTGTACCTGGCTATGAAAATCCAGATGCCAGTCGCAGGCTTGAAGTAGAAACACAGTCACTGTGATTATATATACAACAGGCCGAGAAATCTAGAATGCAAAACATGAAACAGTTGAATTTGTTGCAATTGAGATAAATGTAATCTATATAAGTCACCTGGCAATTAAGTTTATTGCTTTATTTGGCTGAAAGTTTGAAAAGAGTCGATGAAGCCACCAATTCGTCAAACTTTTTGTCTTGTTACATGTAAGTCAAAACATAAGTCAATCACAAATATTTACGTTTGACAAATGATGAAAGAATTGTATATTTACACTGTATCTATTTGATACACCAGTTTGACTTACCCAATTTGTCTCGAATTTACACAGTTTGGAGTATGAAATCAATCGCAATCGAGAAATCAAAATCGAAGAAATCTATTACTCGAGACAAAATTTGACGTGTCAGTTGTTGTAAACAACAATGATTACCATCGTCTGCTCGATGAGCAACGTGACTCGATATAATATCGATATAATCCTAATTTCTAAATTAATTCGTGTTAACATTAAATAAAGTAGACATTGACCGGGATCGAACCTCGGACCTCTCGCATGGTAGCAGTAGACGCTAACCAATGCACCATTATACAGATGAAGTTCAATGTAGAGAATTGGATGTAAAAATATGTCGTAGAGACACGGTGCGTCGCGTTGCGCTCACCTGTGTTTGGCAAGTGTAACGCGACGTGTGTAATTCGAGACACCGAAATGTTTGAAATTACTCTTAAATGAGCTCAATGATGAATATCAGTTTGTGACCAAGTGGTTATCAAGTTCGCCCATCATGTGTGAGAACTCGGGTTCAAATCCCGACAGACACTAATTTCTATAATGAAAATTGCAAATTGCAAATTAATAAATTGCAAAAAATAATAAATTGCAAATTAACAACAGCACCTTGAACAGGGATCGAGCATCGAACCTCTCGCTTCGTAGCCGGGCATGCTATCCAATAGACCATTTGAACGATGATAACAATAAAGGGAATGGGATGTAAAAATATGTCTAAGAGATCCGGTGCGTCACGTCGCGCTCACCTGTGCGTCATGAGCGACGTGACGCGAGACGCAGATATCTTTGAAACAACTTGTCAATAAGATCAAAGCTAAATATTAATTGGTGGTCAAGTGGTTAGCAAGTTAGCTTCCCATGCGTGAGTACTCGGGTTCAAATCCTGATAGCCGCTAATTTCTTAATTGAAAAACTTGAACATTGCAAACTAATAATTCATAACAGCGATTAATAATTCATAACAGCGAAATAACCCGGGAACGAACTTCGGTCCTCTCTCTTCGTAGTCGAGCACGCTATCAATAGACCATTAGAGAGATGGAATCAGTATAGGGAATGGGATGTAAAAATATATCTTAAAGACACGGTGCGTCACGTCGCGCTCACCAGTGCGTCATGAGCAACGTGACGCGAGACGCAGGTATGTTTGCAACAACTTGTCAATAAGATCGAAGGAAAAAAATCAATTGGGGGTCAAGTGGTTAGCAAGTTCGCTTACCATCCGTGAATACTTGGGTTCAAATCCCGATTGGCACTCCAATATCTAAATTGATCATTGTTCATTGCAATTTAATTATCCTTAACACATCCCGGGATCGAACCTCGGACCTCTCACATGTTAGCCGAGCACGCTAACCAATACACTATTAGAGAGATAAATTTTATAGAGGGAATTGGATGTAAAAATATGTCTTACAGATACGGTGCGCCACGTCGCGCTCACCTGTGTGAGGCAAGATCTACGCGACGTGTGTAACGCGAGACGCCAAAATGTTTGAAACTACTCTTAAATGAGCTCATTGAATAATATCGATTGGTGGTCAAGTGGTTAGTGAGTTCGCTTACCATGCGTGAGTTTTCAGGTTCAAATCCCGATAGACACCAATTACTAAATTGAAAAAATTGTACATTGTAAATTAACAATTCATAACTTCTCCTTGACCCGGGATCGAACCTCGGACCTCTCGCTTCGTAGCCGGGCCCGCTAACCAGTATTCCATTAGAGATATGGAATCATTAAAGGGAATTGGATCTATAAATATGTCGTAAAGATACGGTGCGTCGCGTCGCGCTCACCTGTGCGTCATCAGCGACTTGACGCGAGACGCAGACATGTTTGAAACAATTTGTCAATAAGATAAAAGGTAAAACATCAATTGGTGGTCAAGTGGTTAGCAAGTTCGCTTACCATGCGTGAGTCTTCGGGTTCAAATCCCGATAAACACTCCAATTTCTGCAAATAAAACGTTGCAAATTAATAAATATTAACAGCGCCTTGATCCGGCATCGAACCTCAGACCTCTCGCATGTTAGCCGAGCACGCAAGCCAATACACCAAGAGAGATATGTATTTCAAAGTAAGTAACGGGATCTATAAATATGTCGTAGAGATATGGTGCGTCGCGTCGCGCTCACCTGTGTGTCATTCGCAACGCGAGATGCAGAGATGTTTGAAACCACACTTCAATGAAATCATCCTTGAATATTAATTGGTGGGCAAGTGGTTAGCGAGTTCGCTTACCATGCATGAGTATTCGGGTTCAAATCCCGATAGATACTCCAATTTCTCTAAATTGAACATTGCAAATTAATAAATAATAGCACCGCCTGGATCCGGGATCGAACCTAAGACCTCTCGCATGGTAGCAGTGCACGCTAACCAATACACCATTAGAAAGATGGAGTTCTATAGAGGAAATTGGATGTAAAAATACATGTCCAAGACAAACGGCGCGCGCCGCGCACGAAACACTGGAAGCGCAACAACAACAACAACCATCTGTCCAAATTCCAACTCGATATGGATATCAGATCTGATAGTGTAGTGGTTAGAGTGTGTGCGACAATGCCATCCCAATCGGATGTGCGGCGGAAACACCTCTCCGACCATGGTTCAAACCCCAAGTAGTACACTCGAATCTAATAGAGGACATCGACATATATAACCGATGGAAAAAAAACCCTTCCCGACTACTAACAAATTCAACCCCCCTCTCTCCCCCCCACAAAAAAAAAAAAAAAAACACAAACGGTTCGAGCCCGTGTGTGTGTGGCGAGAAAGGCGCGCGCAAACGGACAATCGGTGAGGAAAGTTGACGTGTATATCGCCTCGCTTAGTAGTCAATTCGAAAAAACTTTCGCCACTGGTTGCGGCTCGCCGATACAGACAAACGACTCTGGACCTCGGTTGGGACAAACAAACAAACAAACAAACACACCGAATCACAGACAACCCAAGGTCACTTGTCCACGCCCGCGGTTTATAGAGTAGTAGAAGAGTAGTAGAAGAAAGAAGAAGAAGAAGACTAGTATACCTAGGCCCGTCCAAGGACGGCGAACCAGGCGGCTAGACATAATCACCTAAGCGCACAGTATACATGGACCAAAACGCCACTGGTATAATACCACTGGCCAATTCCTTGCTGTCCGGGACTTTTTTTTTTCATCCATTTATGGACTTGTACATCTTCCACCGTGAACCAGTCGGTCTTTTGGGGTTTTTTTGTGGACTTGTTTTTTTTTCGTTGAAACCAAGTATCAGTTGAGTTTTGGTTTTATTTTGGGACTTGTATTTTTCAGAATTTAGTTGAATTGGCTTTGACACATTTCCTCGGATTCCTTCACCGCCCGCGAGGTCAAGGTATCTTCGGTTTTTTGTATCTTGTACACGTTTGGCCCGTCGAACTCCCCACTCTTATCCTCCCCTCCTTCTTCCTATCTTTCCTCATTCTCCCCTCCCACTTTTTCCCCTCCCACCTTCTCCCCTCCCAATTTCTCCCCTCCTACTCCCCACTCCCATCCTCCCCCTCTCTATCTCCCCACCCCTCACCATCCCCTCCTTGCACACTCCTCCCTAATGTATCTCTTCCCCTTAGACTCACATGTATCTCGTACTTATCTCGATGAGGGCTTGAACAACGGGCCGTTGTATCCTGGATCCAATGCTCTAACCACTGAGCTGTTGAGTTGTATTATCACCGAAACAGGGGGAAAAGTCATCAGCCACTTAAGTCAATTCGGATTTGCTCTAAATACCAATAAATATTAATCGCACGACGTAATTCTTTGGCCCGTAAGTATTTGCTCCTGTATTTTACTGAAACTTATAAAACTCAGCTTCGCATATAAAATTCGAATAACCACTTGAGAGGTAATAGTAAAATATATGATTGGTGGTGTATTGGTTAGAGTGTTCGCATAGCATATTAATGTCTTTAGGTTCAATACTCATAAATTGTGAAAATAAAAATTGACAAAGTGTTTGAAAAAATTTACTTGGCTTTCAATCTGAATACCTCATAATTTCCTCTTTCCGTCTATACATTACTCGTTGCCGGTTTGAACAACAGCCCATCGTATCTTGATTCCTGTTCCCTAACCACATAGCTATTGAGAGGTATTGGTGTATTTTCTTGGGAGGAAGTCATCGACATATATGAGGCAACATCGATAGTGAACAGTTGCATTTGCAATAAATTGGTAGAATAATTCATCACCCGTCGTTAGCGAATTAGTTGCTATGTTTCACCCAACGTGTTCTATAGGACACTTAAAATTTCCTGCCCGTGTTTTAACAGTTTAAAAGATTTAATTTCCTGCCCGTGGACAAATCATTTGCCTATCTTGATTCCTGTTCTCTAACCACATAGCTATTGAGAGGTATTGGTGTATTTTCTTGGGAGGAAGTCATCGACATATATGAGGCAACATCGATAGTGAACAGTTGCATTTGCAATAAATTGGTAGAATAATTCATCACCCGACGTTAGCGAATTAGTTGCTATGTTTCACCCAACGTGTTCTGTAGGACACTTAAAATTTCCTGCCCGTTTTTAACAGTTTAAAAGAATTAATTTCCTGCCCGTGGACAAATAATTTGCCAGTTAAACCAATGTCATTGAATCTCCGATACCTTGTGTTTGACCCGAAAAATTCCCTCGAATTCCTTCACCACGAGTGAAGGTATTCTCGGTTTTTTGTACCTTGAAAACGTTTCGCCCGTCGAACTCAGTTACGCATTTACCAGTTAAACCACTGCCATTAGATATCTCATATATCCACTCATGACCCAGCGTATTCTGAAGGAATTTTAAAATTTCCTTCCCGTTAAGCGTGAGCCTGCGCTTAAATTTCCTGCCCGTGGACAAATCATTTGCCAGTTAAACCATTGTCATTGAATGTCTGATACCTTATGTTTGACCCGAAAAATTCCCTCGAATTCCTTCACCACGAGTGAAGGTATTCTCGGTTTTTTGTACCTTGAACACGTTTCGCCCGTCGAACGCATTCTCACTTTTTTACAACTATTCTTTGTAGCTAATTGTTAAGCGTGGACCAAATCAAGAAATTTAATCATTCCACGTGACTTTTAGCCCGTCGTGATTAACTTTCGTTGAATTATTTTCTGCCCGTCGTGAGAAAATAAGGGTGAATTCTTTTCAGCCCGTCGTGAGCGGAAAAGGGTGAATAATTTTAAGTTCGGCGTGAGCAACGTAGGGTGAATTATTTTCCGCCCGTCGTGAGCGAAATAGATTGAATTATTTTCAGCCCGTCGTGAGTGAAATAGGGTGAATTCTTTAAAGCCCGTCGTGAGCGAAATAGAGTGAATTATTTTCAGCCCGTCGTGAGCAAAATAGATTGAATTATTTGCAGCACGTCATGAGCGAATAGGGTGAATTATTTGCAGCCCGTCGTGAGCGAAATAGAGTGAATTCTTTTCAGCCCGTCGTGAGCGAAATAGAGTGAATTCTTTTCAGCCCGTCGTGAGCAACTTAGGGTGAATTCTTTTCAGCCCGACGTGAGCGAAAAATAGTGAATAATTTTCAACTCGGCATGAGCAACCACTATACGGTGACCACTCTTCAATGAGATCAACATTTAATTTAAATTGGTGGCGAAGTGGTTAGTGAGTTCGCTTACCATGCGTGAGTACTCGGGTTCAAATCCCGATCGACCCTCCCATTTCTAAATTAAAAATTGAACATTGCAAATTAATAATCAATATTAAAGCATTTGCCCGGGATCAAACCTTGGACCTCTCACGTATTAGCCGAGTACGCTAACCAATACACTATTAGACAGATGGAAATTAATAGAGGGAATTGGATTTAAAAATATGTCGTACAGATACGGTGCGTCACGTCGCGCTCACCTGTGTGAGGCAAGAGCTACGCGACGTGTGTAACGCGAGACGCCAAAATAATTGAAACTACTCTTAAATGAGCTCAGTGATGAATATCAATTGATGGTCAAGTGGTTAGCAAGTTCGCTTACCATGCGTGAGTATTCGGGTTCAAATCCCGATAGACCCTAATTTCTAAATTGAAATTTACAAATAAACAATTCATAACAATGCCTTGACCGGGGATCGAACCTCGGACCTGTCGCTTCGTAGCCATGAACGCTAACGAATATACCATAAGAGATATGGAAATTAATAGAGGAAATTAGATGTAAAAATATGTCGTTGAGACACGGTGCATTGCTTCGCGCTCACCTGTGCGTCATCAGCAACTTGACGCAAGACGCAGATATGTTTGAAATAACTTGTCAATAAGATCAAAAGAAAAACATCATTTGGTGGTCAAGTGGTTAGCGAGTTCGCTTACCTTGCGTGAGTTTTCAGGTTCAAATCCCGAAAGACACCCATTTATAAATTGAAAAAATTGAACATTGTAAATTAATAACAAATAACAGCGCCTGGACTCTGGATCGAACCTCGGACCTATCGCTTCGTAGCCGGGTATGCTATCCAATATACCATTAGAGAGATTGAGTCCATAAAGGGAATTGGATCTATAAATATGTCTTAGAGACACGGTGCATCGCGTCGCGATCACCTGTGCGTCATGAGCGACGTGACGCGAGACGCAGATATGTTTGAAACAACTTGTCAGTAAGATCAAAGAAAAAACATTAATTGGTGGTCAAGTGGTTAGCAAGTTCGCTTACCATGCGTGAGTATTCGGGTTCAAATCCCGATAGACACACCAATTTCTGCAAATTGAACATTGCAAATTAATAAATAATAACAGCGCCTGGATCAGGGATCGAACCTCAGACCTCTCGCATGGTAGCCGAGTACGCTAACCAATACACCAAGAGAGATAAGGATTTCAAAGTAAGTAACGGGATATATAAATATGTCGTAGAGATATGGTGCGTCGCGTCACGCTCACCTGTTTGTCATTCGCAACGCGAGATGCAGAGATGTTTGAAACCAAACTTCAATGAAATCATCCTTGAATATCAATTGGTGGGCAAGTGGTTAGTAAGTTCGCTTACCATGCGTGAGTTTTCAGGTTCAAATCCCGATAGACACCAATTTCTAAATTGAAAATTGAAGTTTACAAATTAACAATTCATAACAATGCCTTGTACCGGGATCGAACCTCGGACCTCTCGCATGGTAGCAGTGCACGCTAACCAATACACCATTAGAAAGATGGAATACTATGGAGGAAATTGGATGTAAAAATACATGTCCAAGACAAACGGCGCGCGCCGCGCACGAAACACTGGAAGCGCAACAACAACAACAACCATCTGTCCAAATTCCAACTCGATATGAATATCAGTTCTGATAGTGTAGTGGTTAGAGTGTGTGCGACAATGCCATCCCAATCGGATGTGCGGCGGAAGCACCTCTCCGACCATGGTTCAAACCCCAAGTAGTACACTGGAATCTAATAGAGGACATCGACAAATAACCGATGGAAAAAAAAAAAAACCTACCCGACTACTAACAAATTCTACCCCCCTCTCCCCCCCCCTGTCCCAAAAAAAAAAAAAAAAAAAAAAAAAAAAAAAAAAAACGCACACGGTTCGAGCCCGTGTGTGTGTGTGTGGCGGGAAGGGCGCGCGCAAACGGACAAACGATAGCTGACGTGTGTGTGTGTATCGCCTCGCTTACTCAATTCGAAACTTTCGCCACTGGTTGCGTCTCGCCGCTACAGACAAACAACAAACGGACAAACAAACAAACAAACAAACACACCGAATCACAGACACGCCAAGGTCACTTAGACACGCCCGCGGTTTATAGAGCAGTAGACTAGTATACCTAGGCCCGTCCAAGGACGGCGAACCAGGCGGCTAGACATAATCACCTAAGCGCACAGTACACGTGGAGCAAAACGCCACTCGTATAATCCCACTGGCCAATTCCTTACTGCCCGGGACTTGTTTTTTCATCCATTTATGGACTTTTACATCTTCTACCGTGAGCCAGTCGGTCTTTTGGGTGTTTTTTTTTTACTTGGTTTTTTTCGTTGCAACCAAGTATCGGTTGAGTTTTGGATTTATTTTGGGACTTGTATTTTTCAGAGTTTGGTTGAATTGGATTTGACACATTTCCTCGGATTTTTTCACCGCGAGCTTTTGCGGCTGCGGGGGTGCCACTTCGTGGGCCTATCCTCAAGGGCTCGAGTCGCGGTCAAGATATCCTCGGTTTTTGTAACTTATTCACGTTTGACCCGTCGAACTCCCCACTCTTATCCTCACCTCCTTCTCCCTATCTTTCCTCATCCTTCCCTCCCACTTTCTCCCCTCCCACTTTCTCCCCTCCCACTTTCTCCCCTCCCACTTTCTCCCCTCCTACTCCCCACTCCCATCCTCCCCCTCTCTATCTCCCCACCCCTCACCATCCCCTACTTGCACACTCCTCCCTCATGTAACCCATCCCCTTAGACTCACATGTATCTCGTACTTATCTCGATGAGGGTTTGAACAACGGGCCGTTGTATCCTGGATCCAATGCTCTAACCACTGAGCTGTTGAGTTGTATTATCAGTTAAACAGGGAGAAAAGTCATCAGCCACTTAAGTCAATTCGGGTTTGTCCTAAATACCAATAAATATTAATCGCACGACGTTATGCTTTGGTCAGCAATGTATTTGCTCTTGTCCTTTAGTGTAACTTACAAAACTAAACTTTTCGTATAAAATTCGAATAACCACTTGAGAGGTTATAGTAAAATATATGATTGGTGGGGTATTGGTTAGAGTGTTCGCATAGCATATTCATGTCTTTAGGTTCAATACTCAGAAATTGTGAAAATAAAAATTGATAAAGTCTTTGAAATAATTTACTTGGCTTTCAATCTGAATACCTCATAATTTCCTCTTTTCGTCTATACATTCCTCAATACCGGTTTGAACAATAGCCCATCGTATCTTGAGTGCTGTTCTCTAACCACATAGCTATTGGGAGATATGGGTGTATTTTCTTGGGAGGAAGTCATCGACCAATATGAGGCAACATCGATAGTGAACAGTTGCATTTGCAATAAATTGGTAGAATAATTCATCACCCGACGTTAGCGAATTAGTTGCTATGTTTCACCCAACGTGTTCTGTAGGACACTTAAAATTTCCAGCCCGTTTTTAACAGTTTAAAAGAATTAATTTCCTGCCCGTGGACAAATCATTTGCCAGTTAAACCAATGTCATTGAATCTCCGATACCTTGTGTTTGACCCGAAAAATTCCCTCGAATTCCTTCACCACGAGCTCTCGCGGCCGCAGGGGTGCCCCTTCGGGGGCCCCACCCCCGCGGGCTCGAGTCGCGGTGAAGGTATCCTCGGTTTTTGGTACCTTGAAAACGTTTCGCCCGTCGAACTCAGTTACGCATTTACCAGTTAAACCACTGCCATTAGATATCTCATATATCCACTCATGACCCAGCGTATTCTGAAGGAATTTTAAAATTTCCTGCCCGTTAAGCGTGAGCCTGCGCTTAAATTTCCTGCCCGTGGACAAATCATTTGCCAGTTAAACCATTGTCATTGAATGTCTGATACCTTATGTTTGACCCGAAAAATTCCCTCGAATTCCTTCACCACGAGTGAAGGTATTCTCGGTTTTTTGTACCTTGAACACGTTTCGCCCGTCGAACGCATTCTCACTTTTTTACAACTATTCTTTGTAGCTACTTGTTAAGCGTGAGCCAAATCAAGAAATTTAATCATCCCACGTGACTTTTAGCCCGTCGTGATTAACTTTCGTTGAATTATTTTCTGCCCGTCGTGAGAAAATAAGGGTGAATTCTTTTCAGCCCGTCGTGAGCGGAAAAGGGTGAATAATTTTAAGTTCGGCGTGAGCAACGTAGGGTGAATTATTTTCCGCCCGTCGTGAGCGAAATAGAGTGAATTCTTTTCAGCCCGTCGTGAGCAACTTAGGGTGAATTCTTTTCAGCCCGACGTGAGCGAAAAATAGTGAATAATTTTCAACTCGGCATGACCAACCACTATACGGTGACCACTCTTCAATGAGATCAACATTTAATTTAAATTGGTGGCGAAGTGGTTAGTGAGTTCGCTTACCATGCGTGAGTACTCGGGTTCAAATCCCGATCGACCCTCCCATTTCTAAATTAAAAATTGAACATTGCAAATTAATAATCAATATCAAAGCATTTGCCCGGGATCAAACCTTGGACCTCTCACGTATTAGCCGAGTACGCTAACCAATACACTATTAGACAGATGGAAATTAATAGAGGGAATTGGATGTAAAAATATGTCGTACAGATACGGTGCGTCACGTCGCGCTCACCTGTGTGAGGCAAGAGCTACGCGACGTGTGTAACGCGAGACGCCAAAATAATTGAAACTACTCTTAAATGAGCTCAGTGAAGAATATCAATTAGTGGTCAAGTGGTTAGCAAGTTCGCTTACCATGCGTGAGTATTCGGGTTCAAATCCCGATAGACCCTAATTTCTAAATTGAAATTTACAAATAAACAATTCATAACAATGCCTTGACCGGGAATCGAACCTCGGACCTGTCGCTTCGTAGCCATGAACGCTAACCAATATACCATGAGAGATATGGAAATTAATAGAGGAAATTAGATGTAAAAATATGTCGTTGAGACACGGTGCATTGCTTCGCGCTCACCTGTGCGTCATCAGCGACTTGACGCAAGACGCAGATATGTTTGAAATAACTTGTCAATAAGATCAAAGGAAAAACATCATTTGGTGGTCAAGTGGTTAGCGAGTTCGCTTACCTTGCGTGAGTTTTCAGGTTCAAATCCCGATAGACACCCATTTATAAATTGAAAAAATTGAACATTGTAAATTAATAACAAATAACAGCGCCTGGACTCTGGATCGAACCTCGGACCTATCGCTTCGTAGCCGGGCATGCTATCCAATATACCATTAGAGAGATTGAGTCCATAAAGGGAATTGGATCTATAAATATGTCGTAGAGATACGGTGCATCGCGTCGCGCTCACCTATGCGTCATGAGCGACGTGACGCGAGACGCAGATATGTTTGAAACAGCTTGTCAATAAAATCAAAGAAAAAACATCAATTGGTGGTCAAATGGTTAGCATGTTCGCTTACCATGCGTGAGTTTTCAGGTTCAAATCCCGATAGACACCAATTTCTAAATTGAAAATTGAAGTTTACAAATTAACAATTCATAACAATGCCTTGTACCGGGATCGAACCTCGGACCTCTCGCATGGTAGCAGTGCACGCTAACCAATACACCATTAGAAAGATGGAATTCTATAGAGGAAATTGGATGTAAAAATACATGTCCAAGACAAACGGCGCGCGCCGCGCACGAAACACTGGAAGCGCAACAACAACACCAACCATCTGTCCAAATTCCAACTCGATATGAATATCAGTTCTGATAGTGTAGTGGTTAGAGTGTGTGCGACAATGCCATCCCAATCGGATGTGCGGCGGAAGCACCTCTCCGACCATGGTTCAAACCCCAAGTAGTACACTCGAATCTAATAGAGGACATCGACATATATAACCGATGGAAAAAAAACCCTACCCGACTACTAACAAATTCAACCCCCCTCTCTCCCCCCCACAAAAAAAAAAAAAAAAAAACACAAACGGTTCGAGCCCGTGTGTGTGTGGCGAGAAAGGCGCGCGCAAACGGACAAACGGTGAGGAAAGTTGACGTGTATATCGCCTCGCTTGGTAGTCAATTCGAAAAAACTTTCGCCACTGGTTGCGTCTCGCCGCTACAGACAAACCACTCTGGACCTCGGATGGGACAAACAAACAAACAAACAAACACACCGAATCACAGACAGGCCAAGGTCACTTGTCCACGCCCGCGGTTTATAGAGCAGTAGAAGAAAGAAAGAAGAAGATAGAGTAGAAGAAGAAAGAAGATAGAAGAAGAGTAGTAGAAGAAAGACGAAGAAAGAAAAGAAGATAGTAGAAGAAGAAGAAGTAGAAGAAGAAGCAGTAGAAGTAGAAAGAAGAATAACGCTCTCCCAACTGAGCTATTTCGGCACATTCAAAATGTAAATCAAACAAGAATAGTCCGGGTGACGGCCAATCTTTTTCGTCACAGCTACAAAGTGAACCCAATCGCATAACTCAAAAGACAAGCAATTCACTTTAGACATAGACGCTCGAAACACATTTTGACACTCTTTGAACACGGCTCATTGGTCTAGTCGTATGATTCTCGCTTAGGGTGCGAGAGGTCCCGGGTTCGATTCCCGGATGAGCCCTAGAAGATCCATTCTGATTTTATTATTGTTGTCTATAATCACTTCAAGTGTTGCATTTCATGGGGATGTAGCTCAGATGGTAGAGCGCTCGCTTAGCATGCGAGAAGTACGGGGATCGATACCCTGCATCTCCAGTACCACATGTTTTGCCTAGCATTGCACAATTGCAGACTCTTTACGCCTCATAATGATCAGATGTGACCGTTTTTGCCTGGGACATTACGGGAAATCATCGATACCGACGCTTTGATCTTTTCCAATAATGCAATCTTTTTCGAAATACTGATTTTGACTCTCCCAAATACTACTAGATGGCAGGTACGAAAACTGCCACGCCGTCTGTTGCCTTCCACCCTACCGGGACCAACTCCAGAGGAACTTCCGCACCCCACACGGACCAACATCAAATTGGGATTATCTTTGCTGATTTCCAACTTGTTACTGTAACACCGGAAATATCCGCAAATAAACGAAAAGAATTGAAACAATAGAATTCCTGAATAAAACGTATCTCTCCGTTCCCATACCGGGAATCGAACCCGAGCCTCCTGGGTGAAAGCCAGGTATCCTAGCCACTAGACCATATGGGATTTTGAACGAAGATTCCTGCCGAAACCCGGGATCGAACCAGGGACCTTTAGATCTTCAGTCTAACGCTCTCCCAACTGAGCTATTTCGGCACATTCAAAATGTAAATCAAACAAGAATAGTCCGGGTGACGGCCAATCTTTTTCGTCACAGCTACAAAGTGAACCCAATCGCATAACTCAAAAGACAAGCAATTCACTTTAGACATAGACGCTCGAAACACATTTTGACACTCTTTGAACACGGCTCATTGGTCTAGTCGTATGATTCTCGCTTAGGGTACGAGAGGTCCCGGGTTCGATTCCCGGATGAGCCCTAGAAGATCCATTCTGATTTTATTATTGTTGTCTATAATCACTTCAAGTGTTGCATTTCATGGGGATGTAGCTCAGATGGTAGAGCGCTCGCTTAGCATGCGAGAAGTACGGGGATCGATACCCTGCATCTCCAGTACCACATGTTTTGCCTAGCATTGCACAATTGCAGACTCTTTACGCCTCATAATGATCAGATGTGACCGTTTTTGCCTGGGACATTACGGGAAATCATCGATACCGACGCTTTGATCTTTTCCAATAATGCAATCTTTTTCGAAATACTGATTTTGACTCTCCCAAATACTACTAGATGGCAGGTACGAAAACTGCCACGCCGTCTGTTGCCTTCCACCCTACCGGGACCAACTCCAGAGGAACTTCCGCACCCCACACGGACCAACATCAAATTGGGATTATCTTTGCTGATTTCCAACTTGTTACTGTAACACCGGAAATATCCGCAAATAAACGAAAAGAATTGAAACAATAGAATTCCTGAATAAAACGTATCTCTCCGTTCCCATACCGGGAATCGAACCCGAGCCTCCTGGGTGAAAGCCAGGTATCCTAGCCACTAGACCATATGGGATTTTGAACGAAGATTCCTGCCGAAACCCGGGATCGAACCAGGGACCTTTAGATCTTCAGTCTAACGCTCTCCCAACTGAGCTATTTCGGCACATTCAAAATGTAAATCAAACAAGAATAGTCCGGGTGACGGCCAATCTTTTTCGTCACAGCTACAAAGTGAACCCAATCGCATAACTCAAAAGACAAGCAATTCACTTTAGACATAGACGCTCGAAACACATTTTGACACTCTTTGAACACGGCTCATTGGTCTAGTCGTATGATTCTCGCTTAGGGTACGAGAGGTCCCGGGTTCGATTCCCGGATGAGCCCTAGAAGATCCATTCTGATTTTATTATTGTTGTCTATAATCACTTCAAGTGTTGCATTTCATGGGGATGTAGCTCAGATGGTAGAGCGCTCGCTTAGCATGCGAGAAGTACGGGGATCGATACCCTGCATCTCCAGTACCACATGTTTTGCCTAGCATTGCACAATTGCAGACTCTTTACGCCTCATAATGATCAGATGTGACCGTTTTTGCCTGGGACATTACGGGAAATCATCGATACCGACGCTTTGATCTTTTCCAATAATGCAATCTTTTTCGAAATACTGATTTTGACTCTCCCAAATACTACTAGATGGCAGGTACGAAAACTGCCACGCCGTCTGTTGCCTTCCACCCTACCGGGACCAACTCCAGAGGAACTTCCGCACCCCACACGGACCAACATCAAATTGGGATTATCTTTGCTGATTTCCAACTTGTTACTGTAACACCGGAAATATCCGCAAATAAACGAAAAGAATTGAAACAATAGAATTCCTGAATAAAACGTATCTCTCCGTTCCCATACCGGGAATCGAACCCGAGCCTCCTGGGTGAAAGCCAGGTATCCTAGCCACTAGACCATATGGGATTTTGAACGAAGATTCCTGCCGAAACCCGGGATCGAACCAGGGACCTTTAGATCTTCAGTCTAACGCTCTCCCAACTGAGCTATTTCGGCACATTCAAAATGTAAATCAAACAAGAATAGTCCGGGTGACGGCCAATCTTTTTCGTCACAGCTACAAAGTGAACCCAATCGCATAACTCAAAAGACAAGCAATTCACTTTAGACATAGACGCTCGAAACACATTTTGACACTCTTTGAACACGGCTCATTGGTCTAGTCGTATGATTCTCGCTTAGGGTGCGAGAGGTCCCGGGTTCGATTCCCGGATGAGCCCTAGAAGATCCATTCTGATTTTATTATTGTTGTCTATAATCACTTCAAGTGTTGCATTTCATGGGGATGTAGCTCAGATGGTAGAGCGCTCGCTTAGCATGCGAGAAGTACGGGGATCGATACCCTGCATCTCCAGTACCACATGTTTTGCCTAGCATTGCACAATTGCAGACTCTTTACGCCTCATAATGATCAGATGTGACCGTTTTTGCCTGGGACATTACGGGAAATCATCGATACCGACGCTTTGATCTTTTCCAATAATGCAATCTTTTTCGAAATACTGATTTTGACTCTCCCAAATACTACTAGATGGCAGGTACGAAAACTGCCACGCCGTCTGTTGCCTTCCACCCTACCGGGACCAACTCCAGAGGAACTTCCGCACCCCACACGGACCAACATCAAATTGGGATTATCTTTGCTGATTTCCAACTTGTTACTGTAACACCGGAAATATCCGCAAATAAACGAAAAGAATTGAAACAATAGAATTCCTGAATAAAACGTATCTCTCCGTTCCCATACCGGGAATCGAACCCGAGCCTCCTGGGTGAAAGCCAGGTATCCTAGCCACTAGACCATATGGGATTTTGAACGAAGATTCCTGCCGAAACCCGGGATCGAACCAGGGACCTTTAGATCTTCAGTCTAACGCTCTCCCAACTGAGCTATTTCGGCACATTCAAAATGTAAATCAAACAAGAATAGTCCGGGTGACGGCCAATCTTTTTCGTCACAGCTACAAAGTGAACCCAATCGCATAACTCAAAAGACAAGCAATTCACTTTAGACATAGACGCTCGAAACACATTTTGACACTCTTTGAACACGGCTCATTGGTCTAGTCGTATGATTCTCGCTTAGGGTGCGAGAGGTCCCGGGTTCGATTCCCGGATGAGCCCTAGAAGATCCATTCTGATTTTATTATTGTTGTCTATAATCACTTCAAGTGTTGCATTTCATGGGGATGTAGCTCAGATGGTAGAGCGCTCGCTTAGCATGCGAGAAGTACGGGGATCGATACCCTGCATCTCCAGTACCACATGTTTTGCCTAGCATTGCACAATTGCAGACTCTTTACGCCTCATAATGATCAGATGTGACCGTTTTTGCCTGGGACATTACGGGAAATCATCGATACCGACGCTTTGATCTTTTCCAATAATGCAATCTTTTTCGAAATACTGATTTTGACTCTCCCAAATACTACTAGATGGCAGGTACGAAAACTGCCACGCCGTCTGTTGCCTTCCACCCTACCGGGACCAACTCCAGAGGAACTTCCGCACCCCACACGGACCAACATCAAATTGGGATTATCTTTGCTGATTTCCAACTTGTTACTGTAACACCGGAAATATCCGCAAATAAACGAAAAGAATTGAAACAATAGAATTCCTGAATAAAACGTATCTCTCCGTTCCCATACCGGGAATCGAACCCGAGCCTCCTGGGTGAAAGCCAGGTATCCTAGCCACTAGACCATATGGGATTATGAACGAAGATTCCTGCCGAAACCCGGGATCGAACCAGGGACCTTTAGATCTTCAGTCTAACGCTCTCCCAACTGAGCTATTTCGGCACATTCAAAATGTAAATCAAACAAGAATAGTCCGGGTGACGGCCAATCTTTTTCGTCACAGCTACAAAGTGAACCCAATCGCATAACTCAAAAGACAAGCAATTCACTTTAGACATAGACGCTCGAAACACATTTTGACACTCTTTGAACACGGCTCATTGGTCTAGTCGTATGATTCTCGCTTAGGGTGCGAGAGGTCCCGGGTTCGATTCCCGGATGAGCCCTAGAAGATCCATTCTGATTTTATTATTGTTGGTTATAATCACTTCAAGTGTTGCATTTCATGGGGATGTAGCTCAGATGGTAGAGCGCTCGCTTAGCATGCGAGAAGTACGGGGATCGATACCCTGCATCTCCAGTACCACATGTTTTGCCTAGCATTGCACAATTGCAGACTCTTTACGCCTCATAATGATCAGATGTGACCGTTTTTGCCTGGGACATTACGGGAAATCATCGATACCGACGCTTTGATCTTTTCCAATAATGCAATCTTTTTCGAAATACTGATTTTGACTCTCCCAAATACTACTAGATGGCAGGTACGAAAACTGCCACGCCGTCTGTTGCCTTCCACCCTACCGGGACCAACTCCAGAGGAACTTCCGCACCCCACACGGACCAACATCAAATTGGGATTATCTTTGCTGATTTCCAACTTGTTACTGTAACACCGGAAATATCCGCAAATAAACGAAAAGAATTGAAACAATAGAATTCCTGAATAAAACGTATCTCTCCGTTCCCATACCGGGAATCGAACCCGAGCCTCCTGGGTGAAAGCCAGGTATCCTAGCCATTAGACCATATGGGATTTTGAACGAAGATTCCTGCCGAAACCCGGGATCGAACCAGGGACCTTTAGATCTTCAGTCTAACGCTCTCCCAACTGAGCTATTTCGGCACATTCAAAATGTAAATCAAACAAGAATAGTCCGGGTGACGGCCAATCTTTTTCGTCACAGCTACAAAGTGAACCCAATCGCATAACTCAAAAGACAAGCAATTCACTTTAGACATAGACGCTCGAAACACATTTTGACACTCTTTGAACACGGCTCATTGGTCTAGTCGTATGATTCTCGCTTAGGGTGCGAGAGGTCCCGGGTTCGATTCCCGGATGAGCCCTAGAAGATCCATTCTGATTTTATTATTGTTGTCTATAATCACTTCAAGTGTTGCATTTCATGGGGATGTAGCTCAGATGGTAGAGCGCTCGCTTAGCATGCGAGAAGTACGGGGATCGATACCCTGCATCTCCAGTACCACATGTTTTGCCTAGCATTGCACAATTGCAGACTCTTTACGCCTCATAATGATCAGATGTGACCGTTTTTGCCTGGGACATTACGGGAAATCATCGATACCGACGCTTTGATCTTTTCCAATAATGCAATCTTTTTCGAAATACTGATTTTGACTCTCCCAAATACTACTAGATGGCAGGTACGAAAACTGCCACGCCGTCTGTTGCCTTCCACCCTACCGGGACCAACTCCAGAGGAACTTCCGCACCCCACACGGACCAACATCAAATTGGGATTATCTTTGCTGATTTCCAACTTGTTACTGTAACACCGGAAATATCCGCAAATAAACGAAAAGAATTGAAACAATAGAATTCCTGAATAAAAAGTATCTCTCCGTTCCCATACCGGGAATCGAACCCGAGCCTCCTGGGTGAAAGCCAGGTATCCTAGCCACTAGACCATATGGGATTTTGAACGAAGATTCCTGCCGAAACCCGGGATCGAACCAGGGACCTTTAGATCTTCAGTCTAACGCTCTCCCAACTGAGCTATTTCGGCACATTCAAAATGTAAATCAAACAAGAATAGTCCGGGTGACGGCCAATCTTTTTCGTCACAGCTACAAAGTGAACCCAATCGCATAACTCAAAAGACAAGCAATTCACTTTAGACATAGACGCTCGAAACACATTTTGACACTCTTTGAACACGGCTCATTGGTCTAGTCGTATGATTCTCGCTTAGGGTGCGAGAGGTCCCGGGTTCGATTCCCGGATGAGCCCTAGAAGATCCATTCTGATTTTATTATTGTTGTCTATAATCACTTCAAGTGTTGCATTTCATGGGGATGTAGCTCAGATGGTAGAGCGCTCGCTTAGCATGCGAGAAGTACGGGGATCGATACCCTGCATCTCCAGTACCACATGTTTTGCCTAGCATTGCACAATTGCAGACTCTTTACGCCTCATAATGATCAGATGTGACCGTTTTTGCCTGGGACATTACGGGAAATCATCGATACCGACGCTTTGATCTTTTCCAATAATGCAATCTTTTTCGAAATACTGATTTTGACTCTCCCAAATACTACTAGATGGCAGGTACGAAAACTGCCACGCCGTCTGTTGCCTTCCACCCTACCGGGACCAACTCCAGAGGAACTTCCGCACCCCACACGGACCAACATCAAATTGGGATTATCTTTGCTGATTTCCAACTTGTTACTGTAACACCGGAAATATCCGCAAATAAACGAAAAGAATTGAAACAATAGAATTCCTGAATAAAACGTATCTCTCCGTTCCCATACCGGGAATCGAACCCGAGCCTCCTGGGTGAAAGCCAGGTATCCTAGCCACTAGACCATATGGGATTTTGAACGAAGATTCCTGCCGAAACCCGGGATCGAACCAGGGACCTTTAGATCTTCAGTCTAACGCTCTCCCAACTGAGCTATTTCGGCACATTCAAAATGTAAATCAAACAAGAATAGTCCGGGTGACGGCCAATCTTTTTCGTCACAGCTACAAAGTGAACCCAATCGCATAACTCAAAAGACAAGCAATTCACTTTAGACATAGACGCTCGAAACACATTTTGACACTCTTTGAACACGGCTCATTGGTCTAGTCGTATGATTCTCGCTTAGGGTGCGAGAGGTCCCGGGTTCGATTCCCGGATGAGCCCTAGAAGATCCATTCTGATTTTATTATTGTTGGTTATAATCACTTCAAGTGTTGCATTTCATGGGGATGTAGCTCAGATGGTAGAGCGCTCGCTTAGCATGCGAGAAGTACGGGGATCGATACCCTGCATCTCCAGTACCACATGTTTTGCCTAGCATTGCACAATTGCAGACTCTTTACGCCTCATAATGATCAGATGTGACCGTTTTTGCCTGGGACATTACGGGAAATCATCGATACCGACGCTTTGATCTTTTCCAATAATGCAATCTTTTTCGAAATACTGATTTTGACTCTCCCAAATACTACTAGATGGCAGGTACGAAAACTGCCACGCCGTCTGTTGCCTTCCACCCTACCGGGACCAACTCCAGAGGAACTTCCGCACCCCACACGGACCAACATCAAATTGGGATTATCTTTGCTGATTTCCAACTTGTTACTGTAACACCGGAAATATCCGCAAATAAACGAAAAGAATTGAAACAATAGAATTCCTGAATAAAACGTATCTCTCCGTTCCCATACCGGGAATCGAACCCGAGCCTCCTGGGTGAAAGCCAGGTATCCTAGCCACTAGACCATATGGGATTTTGAACGAAGATTCCTGCCGAAACCCGGGATCGAACCAGGGACCTTTAGATCTTCAGTCTAACGCTCTCCCAACTGAGCTATTTCGGCACATTCAAAATGTAAATCAAACAAGAATAGTCCGGGTGACGGCCAATCTTTTTCGTCACAGCTACAAAGTGAACCCAATCGCATAACTCAAAAGACAAGCAATTCACTTTAGACATAGACGCTCGAAACACATTTTGACACTCTTTGAACACGGCTCATTGGTCTAGTCGTATGATTCTCGCTTAGGGTGCGAGAGGTCCCGGGTTCGATTCCCGGATGAGCCCTAGAAGATCCATTCTGATTTTATTATTGTTGTCTATAATCACTTCAAGTGTTGCATTTCATGGGGATGTAGCTCAGATGGTAGAGCGCTCGCTTAGCATGCGAGAAGTACGGGGATCGATACCCTGCATCTCCAGTACCACATGTTTTGCCTAGCATTGCACAATTGCAGACTCTTTACGCCTCATAATGATCAGATGTGACCGTTTTTGCCTGGGACATTACGGGAAATCATCGATACCGACGCTTTGATCTTTTCCAATAATGCAATCTTTTTCGAAATACTGATTTTGACTCTCCCAAATACTACTAGATGGCAGGTACGAAAACTGCCACGCCGTCTGTTGCCTTCCACCCTACCGGGACCAACTCCAGAGGAACTTCCGCACCCCACACGGACCAACATCAAATTGGGATTATCTTTGCTGATTTCCAACTTGTTACTGTAACACCGGAAATATCCGCAAATAAACGAAAAGAATTGAAACAATAGAATTCCTGAATAAAAAGTATCTCTCCGTTCCCATACCGGGAATCGAACCCGAGCCTCCTGGGTGAAAGCCAGGTATCCTAGCCACTAGACCATATGGGATTTTGAACGAAGATTCCTGCCGAAACCCGGGATCGAACCAGGGACCTTTAGATCTTCAGTCTAACGCTCTCCCAACTGAGCTATTTCGGCACATTCAAAATGTAAATCAAACAAGAATAGTCCGGGTGACGGCCAATCTTTTTCGTCACAGCTACAAAGTGAACCCAATCGCATAACTCAAAAGACAAGCAATTCACTTTAGACATAGACGCTCGAAACACATTTTGACACTCTTTGAACACGGCTCATTGGTCTAGTCGTATGATTCTCGCTTAGGGTGCGAGAGGTCCCGGGTTCGATTCCCGGATGAGCCCTAGAAGATCCATTCTGATTTTATTATTGTTGTCTATAATCACTTCAAGTGTTGCATTTCATGGGGATGTAGCTCAGATGGTAGAGCGCTCGCTTAGCATGCGAGAAGTACGGGGATCGATACCCTGCATCTCCAGTACCACATGTTTTGCCTAGCATTGCACAATTGCAGACTCTTTACGCCTCATAATGATCAGATGTGACCGTTTTTGCCTGGGACATTACGGGAAATCATCGATACCGACGCTTTGATCTTTTCCAATAATGCAATCTTTTTCGAAATACTGATTTTGACTCTCCCAAATACTACTAGATGGCAGGTACGAAAACTGCCACGCCGTCTGTTGCCTTCCACCCTACCGGGACCAACTCCAGAGGAACTTCCGCACCCCACACGGACCAACATCAAATTGGGATTATCTTTGCTGATTTCCAACTTGTTACTGTAACACCGGAAATATCCGCAAATAAACGAAAAGAATTGAAACAATAGAATTCCTGAATAAAACGTATCTCTCCGTTCCCATACCGGGAATCGAACCCGAGCCTCCTGGGTGAAAGCCAGGTATCCTAGCCACTAGACCATATGGGATTTTGAACGAAGATTCCTGCCGAAACCCGGGATAGAACCAGGGACCTTTAGATCTTCAGTCTAACGCTCTCCCAACTGAGCTATTTCGGCACATTCAAAATGTAAATCAAACAAGAATAGTCCGGGTGACGGCCAATCTTTTTCGTCACAGCTACAAAGTGAACCCAATCGCATAACTCAAAAGACAAGCAATTCACTTTAGACATAGACGCTCGAAACACATTTTGACACTCTTTGAACACGGCTCATTGGTCTAGTCGTATGATTCTCGCTTAGGGTGCGAGAGGTCCCGGGTTCGATTCCCGGATGAGCCCTAGAAGATCCATTCTGATTTTATTATTGTTGTCTATAATCACTTCAAGTGTTGCATTTCATGGGGATGTAGCTCAGATGGTAGAGCGCTCGCTTAGCATGCGAGAAGTACGGGGATCGATACCCTGCATCTCCAGTACCACATGTTTTGCCTAGCATTGCACAATTGCAGACTCTTTACGCCTCATAATGATCAGATGTGACCGTTTTTGCCTGGAACATTACGGGAAATCATCGATACCGACGCTTTGATCTTTTCCAATAATGCAATCTTTTTCGAAATACTGATTTTGACTCTCCCAAATACTACTAGATGGCAGGTACGAAAACTGCCACGCCGTCTGTTGCCTTCCACCCTACCGGGACCAACTCCAGAGGAACTTCCGCACCCCACACGGACCAACATCAAATTGGGATTATCTTTGCTGATTTCCAACTTGTTACTGTAACACCGGAAATATCCGCAAATAAACGAAAAGAATTGAAACAATAGAATTCCTGAATAAAACGTATCTCTCCGTTCCCATACCGGGAATCGAACCCGAGCCTCCTGGGTGAAAGCCAGGTATCCTAGCCACTAGACCATATGGGATTTTGAACGAAGATTCCTGCCGAAACCCGGGATCGAACCAGGGACCTTTAGATCTTCAGTCTAACGCTCTCCCAACTGAGCTATTTCGGCACATTCAAAATGTAAATCAAACAAGAATAGTCCGGGTGACGGCCAATCTTTTTCGTCACAGCTACAAAGTGAACCCAATCGCATAACTCAAAAGACAAGCAATTCACTTTAGACATAGACGCTCGAAACACATTTTGACACTCTTTGAACACGGCTCATTGGTCTAGTCGTATGATTCTCGCTTAGGGTGCGAGAGGTCCCGGGTTCGATTCCCGGATGAGCCCTAGAAGATCCATTCTGATTTTATTATTGTTGTCTATAATCACTTCAAGTGTTGCATTTCATGGGGATGTAGCTCAGATGGTAGAGCGCTCGCTTAGCATGCGAGAAGTACGGGGATCGATACCCTGCATCTCCAGTACCACATGTTTTGCCTAGCATTGCACAATTGCAGACTCTTTACGCCTCATAATGATCAGATGTGACCGTTTTTGCCTGGGACATTACGGGAAATCATCGATACCGACGCTTTGATCTTTTCCAATAATGCAATCTTTTTCGAAATACTGATTTTGACTCTCCCAAATACTACTAGATGGCAGGTACGAAAACTGCCACGCCGTCTGTTGCCTTCCACCCTACCGGGACCAACTCCAGAGGAACTTCCGCACCCCACACGGACCAACATCAAATTGGGATTATCTTTGCTGATTTCCAACTTGTTACTGTAACACCGGAAATATCCGCAAATAAACGAAAAGAATTGAAACAATAGAATTCCTGAATAAAACGTATCTCTCCGTTCCCATACCGGGAATCGAACCCGAGCCTCCTGGGTGAAAGCCAGGTATCCTAGCCACTAGACCATATGGGATTTTGAACGAAGATTCCTGCCGAAACCCGGGATCGAACCAGGGACCTTTAGATCTTCAGTCTAACGCTCTCCCAACTGAGCTATTTCGGCACATTCAAAATGTAAATCAAACAAGAATAGTCCGGGTGACGGCCAATCTTTTTCGTCACAGCTACAAAGTGAACCCAATCGCATAACTCAAAAGACAAGCAATTCACTTTAGACATAGACGCTCGAAACACATTTTGACACTCTTTGAACACGGCTCATTGGTCTAGTCGTATGATTCTCGCTTAGGGTGCGAGAGGTCCCGGGTTCGATTCCCGGATGAGCCCTAGAAGATCCATTCTGATTTTATTATTGTTGTCTATAATCACTTCAAGTGTTGCATTTCATGGGGATGTAGCTCAGATGGTAGAGCGCTCGCTTAGCATGCGAGAAGTACGGGGATCGATACCCTGCATCTCCAGTACCACATGTTTTGCCTAGCATTGCACAATTGCAGACTCTTTACGCCTCATAATGATCAGATGTGACCGTTTTTGCCTGGGACATTACGGGAAATCATCGATACCGACGCTTTGATCTTTTCCAATAATGCAATCTTTTTCGAAATACTGATTTTGACTCTCCCAAATACTACTAGATGGCAGGTACGAAAACTGCCACGCCGTCTGTTGCCTTCCACCCTACCGGGACCAACTCCAGAGGAACTTCCGCACCCCACACGGACCAACATCAAATTGGGATTATCTTTGCTGATTTCCAACTTGTTACTGTAACACCGGAAATATCCGCAAATAAACGAAAAGAATTGAAACAATAGAATTCCTGAATAAAACGTATCTCTCCGTTCCCATACCGGGAATCGAACCCGAGCCTCCTGGGTGAAAGCCAGGTATCCTAGCCACTAGACCATATGGGATTTTGAACGAAGATTCCTGCCGAAACCCGGGATCGAACCAGGGACCTTTAGATCTTCAGTCTAACGCTCTCCCAACTGAGCTATTTCGGCACATTCAAAATGTAAATCAAACAAGAATAGTCCGGGTGACGGCCAATCTTTTTCGTCACAGCTACAAAGTGAACCCAATCGCATAACTCAAAAGACAAGCAATTCACTTTAGACATAGACGCTCGAAACACATTTTGACACTCTTTGAACACGGCTCATTGGTCTAGTCGTATGATTCTCGCTTAGGGTGCGAGAGGTCCCGGGTTCGATTCCCGGATGAGCCCTAGAAGATCCATTCTGATTTTATTATTGTTGTCTATAATCACTTCAAGTGTTGCATTTCATGGGGATGTAGCTCAGATGGTAGAGCGCTCGCTTAGCATGCGAGAAGTACGGGGATCGATACCCTGCATCTCCAGTACCACATGTTTTGCCTAGCATTGCACAATTGCAGACTCTTTACGCCTCATAATGATCAGATGTGACCGTTTTTGCCTGGGACATTACGGGAAATCATCGATACCGACGCTTTGATCTTTTCCAATAATGCAATCTTTTTCGAAATACTGATTTTGACTCTCCCAAATACTACTAGATGGCAGGTACGAAAACTGCCACGCCGTCTGTTGCCTTCCACCCTACCGGGACCAACTCCAGAGGAACTTCCGCACCCCACACGGACCAACATCAAATTGGGATTATCTTTGCTGATTTCCAACTTGTTACTGTAACACCGGAAATATCCGCAAATAAACGAAAAGAATTGAAACAATAGAATTCCTGAATAAAACGTATCTCTCCGTTCCCATACCGGTAATCGAACCCGAGCCTCCTGGGTGAAAGCCAGGTATCCTAGCCACTAGACCATATGGGATTTTGAACGAAGATTCCTGCCGAAACCCGGGATCGAACCAGGGACCTTTAGATCTTCAGTCTAACGCTCTCCCAACTGAGCTATTTCGGCACATTCAAAATGTAAATCAAACAAGAATAGTCCGGGTGACGGCCAATCTTTTTCGTCACAGCTACAAAGTGAACCCAATCGCATAACTCAAAAGACAAGCAATTCACTTTAGACATAGACGCTCGAAACACATTTTGACACTCTTTGAACACGGCTCATTGGTCTAGTCGTATGATTCTCGCTTAGGGTGCGAGAGGTCCCGGGTTCGATTCCCGGATGAGCCCTAGAAGATCCATTCTGATTTTATTATTGTTGTCTATAATCACTTCAAGTGTTGCATTTCATGGGGATGTAGCTCAGATGGTAGAGCGCTCGCTTAGCATGCGAGAAGTACGGGGATCGATACCCTGCATCTCCAGTACCACATGTTTTGCCTAGCATTGCACAATTGCAGACTCTTTACGCCTCATAATGATCAGATGTGACCGTTTTTGCCTGGGACATTACGGGAAATCATCGATACCGACGCTTTGATCTTTTCCAATAATGCAATCTTTTTCGAAATACTGATTTTGACTCTCCCAAATACTACTAGATGGCAGGTACGAAAACTGCCACGCCGTCTGTTGCCTTCCACCCTACCGGGACCAACTCCAGAGGAACTTCCGCACCCCACACGGACCAACATCAAATTGGGATTATCTTTGCTGATTTCCAACTTGTTACTGTAACACCGGAAATATCCGCAAATAAACGAAAAGAATTGAAACAATAGAATTCCTGAATAAAACGTATCTCTCCGTTCCCATACCGGGAATCGAACCCGAGCCTCCTGGGTGAAAGCCAGGTATCCTAGCCACTAGACCATATGGGATTTTGAACGAAGATTCCTGCCGAAACCCGGGATCGAACCAGGGACCTTTAGATCTTCAGTCTAACGCTCTCCCAACTGAGCTATTTCGGCACATTCAAAATGTAAATCAAACAAGAATAGTCCGGGTGACGGCCAATCTTTTTCGTCACAGCTACAAAGTGAACCCAATCGCATAACTCAAAAGACAAGCAATTCACTTTAGACATAGACGCTCGAAACACATTTTGACACTCTTTGAACACGGCTCATTGGTCTAGTCGTATGATTCTCGCTTAGGGTGCGAGAGGTCCCGGGTTCGATTTCCGGATGAGCCCTAGAAGATCCATTCTGATTTTATTATTGTTGTCTATAATCACTTCAAGTGTTGCATTTCATGGGGATGTAGCTCAGATGGTAGAGCGCTCGCTTAGCATGCGAGAAGTACGGGGATCGATACCCTGCATCTCCAGTACCACATGTTTTGCCTAGCATTGCACAATTGCAGACTCTTTACGCCTCATAATGATCAGATGTGACCGTTTTTGCCTGGGACATTACGGGAAATCATCGATACCGACGCTTTGATCTTTTCCAATAATGCAATCTTTTTCGAAATACTGATTTTGACTCTCCCAAATACTACTAGATGGCAGGTACGAAAACTGCCACGCCGTCTGTTGCCTTCCACCCTACCGGGACCAACTCCAGAGGAACTTCCGCACCCCACACGGACCAACATCAAATTGGGATTATCTTTGCTGATTTCCAACTTGTTACTGTAACACCGGAAATATCCGCAAATAAACGAAAAGAATTGAAACAATAGAATTCCTGAATAAAACGTATCTCTCCGTTCCCATACCGGGAATCGAACCCGAGCCTCCTGGGTGAAAGCCAGGTATCCTAGCCACTAGACCATATGGGATTTTGAACGAAGATTCCTGCCGAAACCCGGGATCGAACCAGGGACCTTTAGATCTTCAGTCTAACGCTCTCCCAACTGAGCTATTTCGGCACATTCAAAATGTAAATCAAACAAGAATAGTCCGGGTGACGGCCAATCTTTTTCGTCACAGCTACAAAGTGAACCCAATCGCATAACTCAAAAGACAAGCAATTCACTTTAGACATAGACGCTCGAAACACATTTTGACACTCTTTGAACACGGCTCATTGGTCTAGTCGTATGATTCTCGCTTAGGGTGCGAGAGGTCCCGGGTTCGATTCCCGGATGAGCCCTAGAAGATCCATTCTGATTTTATTATTGTTGTCTATAATCACTTCAAGTGTTGCATTTCATGGGGATGTAGCTCAGATGGTAGAGCGCTCGCTTAGCATGCGAGAAGTACGGGGATCGATACCCTGCATCTCCAGTACCACATGTTTTGCCTAGCATTGCACAATTGCAGACTCTTTACGCCTCATAATGATCAGATGTGACCGTTTTTGCCTGGGACATTACGGGAAATCATCGATACCGACGCTTTGATCTTTTCCAATAATGCAATCTTTTTCGAAATACTGATTTTGACTCTCCCAAATACTACTAGATGGCAGGTACGAAAACTGCCACGCCGTCTGTTGCCTTCCACCCTACCGGGACCAACTCCAGAGGAACTTCCGCACCCCACACGGACCAACATCAAATTGGGATTATCTTTGCTGATTTCCAACTTGTTACTGTAACACCGGAAATATCCGCAAATAAACGAAAAGAATTGAAACAATAGAATTCCTGAATAAAACGTATCTCTCCGTTCCCATACCGGGAATCGAACCCGAGCCTCCTGGGTGAAAGCCAGGTATCCTAGCCACTAGACCATATGGGATTTTGAACGAAGATTCCTGCCGAAACCCGGGATCGAACCAGGGACCTTTAGATCTTCAGTCTAACGCTCTCCCAACTGAGCTATTTCGGCACATTCAAAATGTAAATCAAACAAGAATAGTCCGGGTGACGGCCAATCTTTTTCGTCACAGCTACAAAGTGAACCCAATCGCATAACTCAAAAGACAAGCAATTCACTTTAGACATAGACGCTCGAAACACATTTTGACACTCTTTGAACACGGCTCATTGGTCTAGTCGTATGATTCTCGCTTAGGGTGCGAGAGGTCCCGGGTTCGATTCCCGGATGAGCCCTAGAAGATCCATTCTGATTTTATTATTGTTGTCTATAATCACTTCAAGTGTTGCATTTCATGGGGATGTAGCTCAGATGGTAGAGCGCTCGCTTAGCATGCGAGAAGTACGGGGATCGATACCCTGCATCTCCAGTACCACATGTTTTGCCTAGCATTGCACAATTGCAGACTCTTTACGCCTCATAATGATCAGATGTGACCGTTTTTGCCTGGGACATTACGGGAAATCATCGATACCGACGCTTTGATCTTTTCCAATAATGCAATCTTTTTCGAAATACTGATTTTGACTCTCCCAAATACTACTAGATGGCAGGTACGAAAACTGCCACGCCGTCTGTTGCCTTCCACCCTACCGGGACCAACTCCAGAGGAACTTCCGCACCCCACACGGACCAACATCAAATTGGGATTATCTTTGCTGATTTCCAACTTGTTACTGTAACACCGGAAATATCCGCAAATAAACGAAAAGAATTGAAACAATAGAATTCCTGAATAAAACGTATCTCTCCGTTCCCATACCGGGAATCGAACCCAAGCCTCCTGGGTGAAAGCCAGGTATCCTAGCCACTAGACCATATGGGATTTTGAACGAAGATTCCTGCCGAAACACGGGATAGAACCAGGGACCTTTAGATCTTCAGTCTAACGCTCTCCCAACTGAGCTATTTCGGCACATTCAAAATGTAAATCAAACAAGAATAGTCCGGGTGACGGCCAATCTTTTTCGTCACAGCTACAAAGTGAACCCAATCGCATAACTCAAAAGACAAGCAATTCACTTTAGACATAGACGCTCGAAACACATTTTGACACTCTTTGAACACGGCTCATTGGTCTAGTCGTATGATTCTCGCTTAGGGTGCGAGAGGTCCCGGGTTCGATTCCCGGATGAGCCCTAGAAGATCCATTCTGATTTTATTATTGTTGTCTATAATCACTTCAAGTGTTGCATTTCATGGGGATGTAGCTCAGATGGTAGAGCGCTCGCTTAGCATGCGAGAAGTACGGGGATCGATACCCTGCATCTCCAGTACCACATGTTTTGCCTAGCATTGCACAATTGCAGACTCTTTACGCCTCATAATGATCAGATGTGACCGTTTTTGCCTGGGACATTACGGGAAATCATCGATACCGACGCTTTGATCTTTTCCAATAATGCAATCTTTTTCGAAATACTGATTTTGACTCTCCCAAATACTACTAGATGGCAGGTACGAAAACTGCCACGCCGTCTGTTGCCTTCCACCCTACCGGGACCAACTCCAGAGGAACTTCCGCACCCCACACGGACCAACATCAAATTGGGATTATCTTTGCTGATTTCCAACTTGTTACTGTAACACCGGAAATATCCGCAAATAAACGAAAAGAATTGAAACAATAGAATTCCTGAATAAAACGTATCTCTCCGTTCCCATACCGGGAATCGAACCCGAGCCTCCTGGGTGAAAGCCAGGTATCCTAGCCACTAGACCATATGGGATTTTGAACGAAGATTCCTGCCGAAACCCGGGATCGAACCAGGGACCTTTAGATCTTCAGTCTAACGCTCTCCCAACTGAGCTATTTCGGCACATTCAAAATGTAAATCAAACAAGAATAGTCCGGGTGACGGCCAATCTTTTTCGTCACAGCTACAAAGTGAACCCAATCGCATAACTCAAAAGACAAGCAATTCACTTTAGACATAGACGCTCGAAACACATTTTGACACTCTTTGAACACGGCTCATTGGTCTAGTCGTATGATTCTCGCTTGGGGGGGGGGGAGGTGCGAGGGTGCGAGAGGTCCCGGGTTCGATTCCCGGATGAGCCCTAGAAGATCCATTCTGATTTTATTATTGTTGTCTATAATCACTTCAAGTGTTGCATTTCATGGGGATGTAGCTCAGATGGTAGAGCGCTCGCTTAGCATGCGAGAAGTACGGGGATCGATACCCTGCATCTCCAGTACCACATGTTTTGCCTAGCATTGCACAATTGCAGACTCTTTACGCCTCATAATGATCAGATGTGACCGTTTTTGCCTGGGACATTACGGGAAATCATCGATACCGACGCTTTGATCTTTTCCAATAATGCAATCTTTTTCGAAATACTGATTTTGACTCTCCCAAATACTACTAGATGGCAGGTACGAAAACTGCCACGCCGTCTGTTGCCTTCCACCCTACCGGGACCAACTCCAGAGGAACTTCCGCACCCCACACGGACCAACATCAAATTGGGATTATCTTTGCTGATTTCCAACTTGTTACTGTAACACCGGAAATATCCGCAAATAAACGAAAAGAATTGAAACAATAGAATTCCTGAATAAAACGTATCTCTCCGTTCCCATACCGGGAATCGAACCCGAGCCTCCTGGGTGAAAGCCAGGTATCCTAGCCACTAGACCATATGGGATTTTGAACGAAGATTCCTGCCGAAACCCGGGATCGAACCAGGGACCTTTAGATCTTCAGTCTAACGCTCTCCCAACTGAGCTATTTCGGCACATTCAAAATGTAAATCAAACAAGAATAGTCCGGGTGACGGCCAATCTTTTTCGTCACAGCTACAAAGTGAACCCAATCGCATAGCTCAAAAGACAAGCAATTCACTTTAGACATAGACGCTCGAAACACATTTTGACACTCTTTGAACACGGCTCATTGGTCTAGTCGTATGATTCTCGCTTAGGGTGCGAGAGGTCCCGGGTTCGATTCCCGGATGAGCCCTAGAAGATCCATTCTGATTTTATTATTGTTGTCTATAATCACTTCAAGTGTTGCATTTCATGGGGATGTAGCTCAGATGGTAGAGCGCTCGCTTAGCATGCGAGAAGTACGGGGATCGATACCCTGCATCTCCAGTACCACATGTTTTGCCTAGCATTGCACAATTGCAGACTCTTTACGCCTCATAATGATCAGATGTGACCGTTTTTGCCTGGGACATTACGGGAAATCATCGATACCGACGCTTTGATCTTTTCCAATAATGCAATCTTTTTCGAAATACTGATTTTGACTCTCCCAAATACTACTAGATGGCAGGTACGAAAACTGCCACGCCGTCTGTTGCCTTCCACCCTACCGGGACCAACTCCAGAGGAACTTCCGCACCCCACACGGACCAACATCAAATTGGGATTATCTTTGCTGATTTCCAACTTGTTACTGTAACACCGGAAATATCCGCAAATAAACGAAAAGAATTGAAACAATAGAATTCCTGAATAAAACGTATCTCTCCGTTCCCATACCGGGAATCGAACCCGAGCCTCCTGGGTGAAAGCCAGGTATCCTAGCCACTAGACCATATGGGATTTTGAACGAAGATTCCTGCCGAAACCCGGGATCGAACCAGGGACCTTTAGATCTTCAGTCTAACGCTCTCCCAACTGAGCTATTTCGGCACATTCAAAATGTAAATCAAACAAGAATAGTCCGGGTGACGGCCAATCTTTTTCGTCACAGCTACAAAGTGAACCCAATCGCATAACTCAAAAGACAAGCAATTCACTTTAGACATAGACGCTCGAAACACATTTTGACACTCTTTGAACACGGCTCATTGGTCTAGTCGTATGATTCTCGCTTAGGGTGCGAGAGGTCCCGGGTTCGATTCCCGGATGAGCCCTAGAAGATCCATTCTGATTTTATTATTGTTTTCTATAATCACTTCAAGTGTTGCATTTCATGGGGATGTAGCTCAGATGGTAGAGCGCTCGCTTAGCATGCGAGAAGTACGGGGATCGATACCCTGCATCTCCAGTACCACATGTTTTGCCTAGCATTGCACAATTGCAGACTCTTTACGCCTCATAATGATCAGATGTGACCGTTTTTGCCTGGGACATTACGGGAAATCATCGATACCGACGCTTTGATCTTTTCCAATAATGCAATCTTTTTCGAAATACTGATTTTGACTCTCCCAAATACTACTAGATGGCAGGTACGAAAACTGCCACGCCGTCTGTTGCCTTCCACCCTACCGGGACCAACTCCAGAGGAACTTCCGCACCCCACACGGACCAACATCAAATTGGGATTATCTTTGCTGATTTCCAACTTGTTACTGTAACACCGGAAATATCCGCAAATAAACGAAAAGAATTGAAACAATAGAATTCCTGAATAAAACGTATCTCTCCGTTCCCATACCGGGAATCGAACCCGAGCCTCCTGGGTGAAAGCCAGGTATCCTAGCCACTAGACCATATGGGATTTTGAACGAAGATTCCTGCCGAAACCCGGGATCGAACCAGGGACCTTTAGATCTTCAGTCTAACGCTCTCCCAACTGAGCTATTTCGGCACATTCAAAATGTAAATCAAACAAGAATAGTCCGGGTGACGGCCAATCTTTTTCGTCACAGCTACAAAGTGAACCCAATCGCATAACTCAAAAGACAAGCAATTCACTTTAGACATAGACGCTCGAAACACATTTTGACACTCTTTGAACACGGCTCATTGGTCTAGTCGTATGATTCTCGCTTGGGGGGGGGGGGAGGTGCGAGGGTGCGAGGGTGCGAGAGGTCCCGGGTTCGATTCCCGGATGAGCCCTAGAAGATCCATTCTGATTTTATTATTGTTGTCTATAATCACTTCAAGTGTTGCATTTCATGGGGATGTAGCTCAGATGGTAGAGCGCTCGCTTAGCATGCGAGAAGTACGGGGATCGATACCCTGCATCTCCAGTACCACATGTTTTGCCTAGCATTGCACAATTGCAGACTCTTTACGCCTCATAATGATCAGATGTGACCGTTTTTGCCTGGGACATTACGGGAAATCATCGATACCGACGCTTTGATCTTTTCCAATAATGCAATCTTTTTCGAAATACTGATTTTGACTCTCCCAAATACTACTAGATGGCAGGTACGAAAACTGCCACGCCGTCTGTTGCCTTCCACCCTACCGGGACCAACTCCAGAGGAACTTCCGCACCCCACACGGACCAACATCAAATTGGGATTATCTTTGCTGATTTCCAACTTGTTACTGTAACACCGGAAATATCCGCAAATAAACGAAAAGAATTGAAACAATAGAATTCCTGAATAAAACGTATCTCTCCGTTCCCATACCGGGAATCGAACCCGAGCCTCCTGGGTGAAAGCCAGGTATCCTAGCCACTTGACCATATGGGATTTTGAACGAAGATTCCTGCCGAAACCCGGGAACGAACCAGGGACCTTTAGATCTTCAGTCTAACGCTCTCCCAACTGAGCTATTTCGGCACATTCAAAATGTAAATCAAACAAGAATATTCCGGGTGACGGCCAATCTTTTTCGTCACAGCTACAAAGTGAACCCAATCGCATAACTCAAAAGACAAGCAATTCACTTTAGACATAGACGCTCGAAACACATTTTGACACTCTTTGAACACGGCTCATTGGTCTAGTCGTATGATTCTCGCTTAGGGTGCGAGAGGTCCCGGGTTCGATTCCCGGATGAGCCCTAGAAGATCCATTCTGATTTTATTATTGTTGTCTATAATCACTTCAAGTGTTGCATTTCATGGGGATGTAGCTCAGATGGTAGAGCGCTCGCTTAGCATGCGAGAAGTACGGGGATCGATACCCTGCATCTCCAGTACCACATGTTTTGCCTAGCATTGCACAATTGCAGACTCTTTACGCCTCATAATGATCAGATGTGACCGTTTTTGCCTGGGACATTACGGGAAATCATCGATACCGACGCTTTGATCTTTTCCAATAATGCAATCTTTTTCGAAATACTGATTTTGACTCTCCCAAATACTACTAGATGGCAGGTACGAAAACTGCCACGCCGTCTGTTGCCTTCCACCCTACCGGGACCAACTCCAGAGGAACTTCCGCACCCCACACGGACCAACATCAAATTGGGATTATCTTTGCTGATTTCCAACTTGTTACTGTAACACCGGAAATATCCGCAAATAAACGAAAAGAATTGAAACAATAGAATTCCTGAATAAAAAGTATCTCTCCGTTCCCATACCGGGAATCGAACCCGAGCCTCCTGGGTGAAAGCCAGGTATCCTAGCCACTAGACCATATGGGATTTTGAACGAAGATTCCTGCCGAAACCCGGGATCGAACCAGGGACCTTTAGATCTTCAGTCTAACGCTCTCCCAACTGAGCTATTTCGGCACATTCAAAATGTAAATCAAACAAGAATAGTCCGGGTGACGGCCAATCTTTTTCGTCACAGCTACAAAGTGAACCCAATCGCATAACTCAAAAGACAAGCAATTCACTTTAGACATAGACGCTCGAAACACATTTTGACACTCTTTGAACACGGCTCATTGGTCTAGTCGTATGATTCTCGCTTAGGGTGCGAGAGGTCCCGGGTTCGATTCCCGGATGAGCCCTAGAAGATCCATTCTGATTTTATTATTGTTGTCTATAATCACTTCAAGTGTTGCATTTCATGGGGATGTAGCTCAGATGGTAGAGCGCTCGCTTAGCATGCGAGAAGTACGGGGATCGATACCCTGCATCTCCAGTACCACATGTTTTGCCTAGCATTGCACAATTGCAGACTCTTTACGCCTCATAATGATCAGATGTGACCGTTTTTGCCTGGGACATTACGGGAAATCATCGATACCGACGCTTTGATCTTTTCCAATAATGCAATCTTTTTCGAAATACTGATTTTGACTCTCCCAAATACTACTAGATGGCAGGTACGAAAACTGCCACGCCGTCTGTTGCCTTCCACCCTACCGGGACCAACTCCAGAGGAACTTCCGCACCCCACACGGACCAACATCAAATTGGGATTATCTTTGCTGATTTCCAACTTGTTACTGTAACACCGGAAATATCCGCAAATAAACGAAAAGAATTGAAACAATAGAATTCCTGAATAAAAAGTATCTCTCCGTTCCCATACCGGGAATCGAACCCGAGCCTCCTGGGTGAAAGCCAGGTATCCTAGCCACTAGACCATATGGGATTTTGAACGAAGATTCCTGCCGAAACCCGGGATCGAACCAGGGACCTTTAGATCTTCAGTCTAACGCTCTCCCAACTGAGCTATTTCGGCACATTCAAAATGTAAATCAAACAAGAATAGTCCGGGTGACGGCCAATCTTTTTCGTCACAGCTACAAAGTGAACCCAATCGCATAACTCAAAAGACAAGCAATTCACTTTAGACATAGACGCTCG
This sequence comes from Daphnia pulicaria, assembly GCF_021234035.1. NCBI lineage: Eukaryota > Metazoa > Arthropoda > Branchiopoda > Diplostraca > Daphniidae > Daphnia > Daphnia pulicaria. The sequence goes on along the minus strand of NC_060919.1, from coordinate 233,855 downwards.
AAACACATTTTGACACTCTTTGAACACGGCTCATTGGTCTAGTCGTATGATTCTCGCTTAGGGTGCGAGAGGTCCCGGGTTCGATTCCCGGATGAGCCCTAGAAGATCCATTCTGATTTTATTATTGTTGTCTATAATCACTTAAAGTGTTACATTTCATGGGGATGTAGCTCAGATGGTAGAGCGCTCGCTTAGCATGCGAGAAGTACGGGGATCGATACCCTGCATCTCCAGTACCACATGTTTTGCCTAGCATTGCACAATTGCAGACTCTTTACGCCTCATAATGATCAGATGTGACCGTTTTTGCCTGGGACATTACGGGAAATCATCGATACCGACGCTTTGATCTTTTCCAATAATGCAATCTTTTTCGAAATACTGATTTTGACTCTCCCAAATACTACTAGATGGCAGGTACGAAAACTGCCACGCCGTCTGTTGCCTTCCACCCTACCGGGACCAACTCCAGAGGAACTTCCGCACCCCACACGGACCAACATCAAATTGGGATTATCTTTGCTGATTTCCAACTTGTTACTGTAACACCGGAAATATCCGCAAATAAACGAAAAGAATTGAAACAATAGAATTCCTGAATAAAACGTATCTCTCCGTTCCCATACCGGGAATCGAACCCGAGCCTCCTGGGTGAAAGCCAGGTATCCTAGCCACTAGACCATATGGGATTTTGAACGAAGATTCCTGCCGAAACCCGGGATCGAACCAGGGACCTTTAGATCTTCAGTCTAACGCTCTCCCAACTGAGCTATTTCGGCACATTCAAAATGTAAATCAAACAAGAATAGTCCGGGAGACGGCCAATCTTTTTCGTCACAGCTACAAAGTGAACCCAATCGCATAACTCAAAAGACAAGCAATTCACTTTAGACATAGACGCTCGAAACACATTTTGACACTCTTTGAACACGGCTCATTGGTCTAGTCGTATGATTCTCGCTTAGGGTGCGAGAGGTCCCGGGTTCGATTCCCGGATGAGCCCTAGAAGATCCATTCTGATTTTATTATTGTTGTCTATAATCACTTCAAGTGTTGCATTTCATGGGGATGTAGCTCAGATGGTAGAGCGCTCGCTTAGCATGCGAGAAGTACGGGGATCGATACCCTGCATCTCCAGTACCACATGTTTTGCCTAGCATTGCACAATTGCAGACTCTTTACGCCTCATAATGATCAGATGTGACCGTTTTTGCCTGGGACATTACGGGAAATCATCGATACCGACGCTTTGATCTTTTCCAATAATGCAATCTTTTTCGAAATACTGATTTTGACTCTCCCAAATACTACTAGATGGCAGGTACGAAAACTGCCACGCCGTCTGTTGCCTTCCACCCTACCGGGACCAACTCCAGAGGAACTTCCGCACCCCACACGGACCAACATCAAATTGGGATTATCTTTGCTGATTTCCAACTTGTTACTGTAACACCGGAAATATCCGCAAATAAACGAAAAGAATTGAAACAATAGAATTCCTGAATAAAACGTATCTCTCCGTTCCCATACCGGGAATCGAACCCGAGCCTCCTGGGTGAAAGCCAGGTATCCTAGCCACTAGACCATATGGGATTTTGAACGAAGATTCCTACCGAAACCCGGGATCGAACCAGGGACCTTTAGATCTTCAGTCTAACGCTCTCCCAACTGAGCTATTTCGGCACATTCAAAATGTAAATCAAACAAGAATAGTCCGGGTGACGGCCAATCTTTTTCGTCACAGCTACAAAGTGAACCCAATCGCATAACTCAAAAGACAAGCAATTCACTTTAGACATAGACGCTCGAAACACATTTTGACACTCTTTGAACACGGCTCATTGGTCTAGTCGTATGATTCTCGCTTAGGGTGCGAGAGGTCCCGGGTTCGATTCCCGGATGAGCCCTAGAAGATCCATTCTGATTTTATTATTGTTGTCTATAATCACTTCAAGTGTTGCATTTCATGGGGATGTAGCTCAGATGGTAGAGCGCTCGCTTAGCATGCGAGAAGTACGGGGATCGATACCCTGCATCTCCAGTACCACATGTTTTGCCTAGCATTGCACAATTGCAGACTCTTTACGCCTCATAATGATCAGATGTGACCGTTTTTGCCTGGGACATTACGGGAAATCATCGATACCGACGCTTTGATCTTTTCCAATAATGCAATCTTTTTCGAAATACTGATTTTGACTCTCCCAAATACTACTAGATGGCAGGTACGAAAACTGCCACGCCGTCTGTTGCCTTCCACCCTACCGGGACCAACTCCAGAGGAACTTCCGCACCCCACACGGACCAACATCAAATTGGGATTATCTTTGCTGATTTCCAACTTGTTACTGTAACACCGGAAATATCCGCAAATAAACGAAAAGAATTGAAACAATAGAATTCCTGAATAAAACGTATCTCTCCGTTCCCATACCAGGAATCGAACCCGAGCCTCCTGGGTGAAAGACAGGTATCCTAGCCACTAGACCATATAGGATTTTGAACGAAGATTCCTGCCGAAACCCGGGATCGAACCAGGGACCTTTAGATCTTCAGTCTAACGCTCTCCCAACTGAGCTATTTCGGCACATTCAAAATGTAAATCAAACAAGAATAGTCCGGGTGACGGCCAATCTTTTTCGTCACAGCTACAAAGTGAACCCAATCGCATAACTCAAAAGACAAGCAATTCACTTTAGACATAGACGCTCGAAACACATTTTGACACTCTTTGAACACGTCTCATTGGTCTAGTCGTATGATTCTCGCTTAGGGTGCGAGAGGTCCCGGGTTCGATTCCCGGATGAGCCCTAGAAGATCCATTCTGATTTTATTATTGTTGTCTATAATCACTTCAAGTGTTGCATTTCATGGGGATGTAGCTCAGATGGTAGAGCGCTCGCTTAGCATGCGAGAAGTACGGGGATCGATACCCTGCATCTCCAGTACCACATGTTTTGCCTAGCATTGCACAATTGCAGACTCTTTACGCCTCATAATGATCAGATGTGACCGTTTTTGCCTGGGACATTACGGGAAATCATCGATACCGACGCTTTGATCTTTTCCAATAATGCAATCTTTTTCGAAATACTGATTTTGACTCTCCCAAATACTACTAGATGGCAGGTACGAAAACTGCCACGCCGTCTGTTGCCTTCCACCCTACCGGGACCAACTCCAGAGGAACTTCCGCACCCCACACGGACCAACATCAAATTGGGATTATCTTTGCTGATTTCCAACTTTTTACTGTAACACCGGAAATATCCGCAAATAAACGAAAAGAATTGAAACAATAGAATTCCTGAATAAAACGTATCTCTCCGTTACCATACCGGGAATCGAACCCGAGCCTCCTGGGTGAAAGCCAGGTATCCTAGCCACTAGACTATATGGGATTTTGAACGAAGATTCCTGCCGAAACCCGGGATCGAACCAGGGACCTTTAGATCTTCAGTCTAACGCTCTCCCAACTGAGCTATTTCGGCACATTCAAAATGTAAATCAAACAAGAATAGTCCGGGTGACGGCCAATCTTTTTCGTCACAGCTACAAAGTGAACCCAATCGCATAACTCAAAAGACAAGCAATTCACTTTAGACATAGACGCTCGAAACACATTTTGACACTCTTTGAACACGGCTCATTGGTCTAGTCGTATGATTCTCGCTTAGGGTGCGAGAGGTCCCGGGTTCGATTCCCGGATGAGCCCTAGAAGATCCATTCTGATTTTATTATTGTTGTCTATAATCACTTCAAGTGTTGCATTTCATGGGGATGTAGCTCAGATGGTAGAGCGCTCGCTTAGCATGCGAGAAGTCCGGGGATCGATACCCTGCATCTCCAGTACCACATGTTTTGCCTAGCATTGCACAATTGCAGACTCTTTACGCCTCATAATGATCAGATGTGACCGTTTTTGCCTGGGACATTACGGGAAATCATCGATACCGACGCTTTGATCTTTTCCAATAATGCAATATTTTTCGAAATACTGATTTTGACTCTCCCAAATACTACTAGATGGCAGGTACGAAAACTGCCACGCCGTCTGTTGCCTTCCACCCTACCGGGACCAACTCCAGAGGAACTTCCGCACCCCACACGGACCAACATCAAATTGGGATTATCTTTGCTGATTTCCAACTTGTTACTGTAACACCGGAAATATCCGCAAATAAACGAAAAGAATTGAAACAATAGAATTCCTGAATAAAACGTATCTCTCCGTTCCCATACCGGGAATCGAACCCGAGCCTCCTGGGTGAAAGCCAGGTATCCTAGCCACTAGACCATATGGGATTTTGAACGAAGATTCCTACCGAAACCCGGGATCGAACCAGGGACCTTTAGATCTTCAGTCTAACGCTCTCCCAACTGAGCTATTTCGGCACATTCAAAATGTAAATCAAACAAGAATAGTCCGGGTGACGGCCAATCTTTTTCGTCACAGCTACAAAGTGAACCCAATCGCATAACTCAAAAGACAAGCAATTCACTTTAGACATAGACGCTCGAAACACATTTTGACACTCTTTGAACACGGCTCATTGGTCTAGTCGTATGATTCTCGCTTAGGGTGCGAGAGGTCCCGGGTTCGATTCCCGGATGAGCCCTAGAAGATCCATTCTGATTTTATTATTGTTGTCTATAATCACTTCAAGTGTTGCATTTCATGGGGATGTAGCTCAGATGGTAGAGCGCTCGCTTAGCATGCGAGAAGTACGGGGATCGATACCCTGCATCTCCAGTACCACATGTTTTGCCTAGCATTGCACAATTGCAGACTCTTTACGCCTCATAATGATCAGATGTGACCGTTTTTGCCTGGGACATTACGGGAAATCATCGATACCGACGCTTTGATCTTTTCCAATAATGCAATCTTTTTCGAAATACTGATTTTGACTCTCCCAAATACTACTAGATGGCAGGTACGAAAACTGCCACGCCGTCTGTTGCCTTCCACCCTACCGGGACCAACTCCAGAGGAACTTCCGCACCCCACACGGACCAACATCAAATTGGGATTATCTTTGCTGATTTCCAACTTGTTACTGTAACACCGGAAATATCCGCAAATAAACGAAAAGAATTGAAACAATAGAATTCCTGAATAAAACGTATCTCTCCGTTCCCATACCGGGAATCGAACCCGAGCCTCCTGGGTGAAAGCCAGGTATCCTAGCCACTAGACCATATGGGATTTTGAAAGAAGATTCCTGCCGAAACCTGGGATCGAACCAGGGACCTTTAGATCTTCAGTCTAACGCTCTCCCAACTGAGCTATTTCGGCACATTCAAAATGTAAATCAAACAAGAATAGTCCGGGTGACGGCCAATCTTTTTCGTCACAGCTACAAAGTGAACCCAATCGCATAACTCAAAAGACAAGCAATTAACTTTAGACATAGACGCTCGAAACACATTTTGACACTCTTTGAACACGGCTCATTGGTCTAGTCGTATGATTCTCGCTTGGGGGGGGGGGGGGGGGAGGTGCGAGGGTGCGAGAGGTCCCGGGTTCGATTCCCGGATGAGCCCTAGAAGATCCATTCTGATTTTATTATTGTTGTCTATAATCACTTCAAGTGTTGCATTTATGGGGATGTAGCTCAGATGGTAGAGCGCTCGCTTAGCATGCGAGAAGTACGGGGATCGATACCCTGCATCTCCAGTACCACATGTTTTGCCTAGCATTGCACAATTGCAGACTCTTTACGCCTCATAATGATCAGATGTGACCGTTTTTGCCTGGGACATTACGGGAAATCATCGATACCGACGCTTTGATCTTTTCCAATAATGCAATCTTTTTCGAAATACTGATTTTGACTCTCCCAAATACTACTAGATGGCAGGTACGAAAACTGCCACGCCGTCTGTTGCCTTCCACCCTACCGGGACCAACTCCAGAGGAACTTCCGCACCCCACACGGACCAACATCAAATTGGGATTATCTTTGCTGATTTCCAACTTGTTACTGTAACACCGGAAATATCCGCAAATAAACGAAAAGAATTGAAACAATAGAATTCCTGAATAAAACGTATCTCTCCATTCCCATATCGGGAATCGAACCCGAGCCTCCTGGGTGAAAGCCAGGTATCCTAGCCACTAGACCATATGGGATTTTGAACGAAGATTCCTGCCGAAACCCGGGATCGAACCAGGGACCTTTAGATCTTCAGTCTAACGCTCTCCCAACTGAGCTATTTCGGCACATTCAAAATGTAAATCAAACAAGAATATTCCGGGTGACGGCCAATCTTTTTCGTCACAGCTACAAAGTGAACCCAATCGCATAACTCAAAAGACAAGCAATTCACTTTAGACATAGACGCTCGAAACACATTTTGACACTCTTTGAACACGGCTCATTGGTCTAGTCGTATGATTCTCGCTTAGGGTGCGAGAGGTCCCGGGTTCGATTCCCGGATGAGCCCTAGAAGATCCATTCTGATTTTATTATTGTTGTCTATAATCACTTCAAGTGTTGCATTTCATGGGGATGTAGCTCAGATGGTAGAGCGCTCGCTTAGCATGCGAGAAGTACGGGGATCGATACCCTGCATCTCCAGTACCACATGTTTTGCCTAGCATTGCACAATTGCAGACTCTTTACGCCTCATAATGATCAGATGTGACCGTTTTTGCCTGGGACATTACGGGAAATCATCGATACCGACGCTTTGATCTTTTCCAATAATGCAATCTTTTTCGAAATACTGATTTTGACTCTCCCAAATACTACTAGATGGCAGGTACGAAAACTGCCACGCCGTCTGTTGCCTTCCACCCTACCGGGACCAACTCCAGAGGAACTTCCGCACCCCACACGGACCAACATCAAATTGGGATTATCTTTGCTGATTTCCAACTTGTTACTGTAACACCGGAAATATCCGCAAATAAACGAAAAGAATTGAAACAATAGAATTCCTGAATAAAACGTATCTCTCCGTTCCCATACCGGGAATCGAACCCGAGCCTCCTGGGTGAAAGCCAGGTATCCTAGCCACTAGACCATATGGGATTTTGAACGAAGATTACTGCCGAAACCTGGGATCGAACCAGGGACCTTTAGATCTTCAGTCTAACGCTCTCCCAACTGAGCTATTTCGGCACATTCAAAATGTAAATCAAACAAGAATAGTCCGGGTGACGGCCAATCTTTTTCGTTACAGCTACAAAGTGAACCCAATCGCATAACTCAAAAGACAAGCAATTCACTTTAGACATAGACGCTTGAAACACATTTTGACACTCTTTGAACACGGCTCATTGGTCTAGTCGTATGATTCTCGCTTAGGGTGCGAGAGGTCCCGGGTTCGATTCCCGGATGAGCCCTAGAAGATCCATTCTGATTTTATTATTGTTGTCTATAATCACTTCAAGTGTTGCATTTATGGGGATGTAGCTCAGATGGTAGAGCGCTCGCTTAGCATGCGAGAAGTACGGGGATCGATACCCTGCATCTCCAGTACCACATGTTTTGCCTAGCATTGCACAATTGCAGACTCTTTACGCCTCATAATGATCAGATGTGACCGTTTTTGCCTGGGACATTACGGGAAATCATCGATACCGACGCTTTGATCTTTTCCAATAATGCAATCTTTTTCGAAATACTGATTTTGACTCTCCCAAATACTACTAGATGGCAGGTACGAAAACTGCCACGCCGTCTGTTGCCTTCCACCCTACCGGGACCAACTCCAGAGGAACTTCCGCACCCCACACGGACCAACATCAAATTGGGATTATCTTTGCTGATTTCCAACTTGTTACTGTAACACCGGAAATATCCGCAAATAAACGAAAAGAATTGAAACAATAGAATTCCTGAATAAAACGTATCTCTCCGTTCCCATACCAGGAATCGAACCCGAGCCTCCTGGGTGAAAGACAGGTATCCTAGCCACTAGACCATATGGGATTTTGAACGAAGATTCCTGCCGAAACCCGGGATCGAACCAGGGACCTTTAGATCTTCAGTCTAACGCTCTCCCAACTGAGCTATTTCGGCACATTCAAAATGTAAATCAAACAAGAATAGTCCGGGTGACGGCCAATCTTTTTCGTCACAGCTACAAAGTGAACCCAATCGCATAACTCAAAAGACAAGCAATTCACTTTAGACATAGACGCTCGAAACACATTTTGACACTCTTTGAACACGGCTCATTGGTCTAGTCGTATGATTCTCGCTTAGGGTGCGAGAGGTCCCGGGTTCGATTCCCGGATGAGCCCTAGAAGATCCATTCTGATTTTATTATTGTTGTCTATAATCACTTCAAGTGTTGCATTTCATGGGGATGTAGCTCAGATGGTAGAGCGCTCGCTTAGCATGCGAGAAGTACGGGGATCGATACCCTGCATCTCCAGTACCACATGTTTTGCCTAGCATTGCACAATTGCAGACTCTTTACGCCTCATAATGATCAGATGTGACCGTTTTTGCCTGGGACATTACGGGAAATCATCGATACCGACGCTTTGATCTTTTCCAATAATGCAATCTTTTTCGAAATACTGATTTTGACTCTCCCAAATACTACTAGATGGCAGGTACGAAAACTGCCACGCCGTCTGTTGCCTTCCACCCTACCGGGACCAACTCCAGAGGAACTTCCGCACCCCACACGGACCAACATCAAATTGGGATTATCTTTGCTGATTTCCAACTTGTTACTGTAACACCGGAAATATCCGCAAATAAACGAAAAGAATTGAAACAATAGAATTCCTGAATAAAACGTATCTCTCCGTTCCCATACCGGGAATCGAACCCGAGCCTCCTGGGTGAAAGCCAGGTATCCTAGCCACTAGACCATATGGGATTTTGAACGAAGATTACTGCCGAAACCTGGGATCGAACCAGGGACCTTTAGATCTTCAGTCTAACGCTCTCCCAACTGAGCTATTTCGGCACATTCAAAATGTAAATCAAACAAGAATAGTCCGGGTGACGGCCAATCTTTTTCGTTACAGCTACAAAGTGAACCCAATCGCATAACTCAAAAGACAAGCAATTCACTTTAGACATAGACGCTTGAAACACATTTTGACACTCTTTGAACACGGCTCATTGGTCTAGTCGTATGATTCTCGCTTAGGGTGCGAGAGGTCCCGGGTTCTATTCCCGGATGAGCCCTAGAAGATCCATTCTGATTTTATTATTGTTGTCTATAATCACTTCAAGTGTTGCATTTCATGGGGATGTAGCTCAGATGGTAGAGCGCTCGCTTAGCATGCGAGAAGTACGGGGATCGATACCCTGCATCTCCAGTACCACATGTTTTGCCTAGCATTGCACAATTGCAGACTCTTTACGCCTCATAATGATCAGATGTGACCGTTTTTGCCTGGGACATTACGGGAAATCATCGATACCGACGCTTTGATCTTTTCCAATAATGCAATCTTTTTCGAAATACTGATTTTGACTCTCCCAAATACTACTAGATGGCAGGTACGAAAACTGCCACGCCGTCTGTTGCCTTCCACCCTACCGGGACCAACTCCAGAGGAACTTCCGCACCCCACACGGACCAACATCAAATTGGGATTATCTTTGCTGATTTCCAACTTGTTACTGTAACACCGGAAATATCCGCAAATAAACGAAAAGAATTGAAACAATAGAATTCCTGAATAAAAAGTATCTCTCCGTTCCCATACCGGGAATCGAACCCGAGCCTCCTGGGTGAAAGCCAGGTATCCTAGCCACTAGACCATATGGGATTTTGAACGAAGATTCCTGCCGAAACCCGGGATCGAACCAGGGACCTTTAGATCTTCAGTCTAACGCTCTCCCAACTGAGCTATTTCGGCACATTCAAAATGTAAATCAAACAAGAATAGTCCGGGTGACGGCCAATCTTTTTCGTCACAGCTACAAAGTGAACCCAATCGCATAACTCAAAAGACAAGCAATTCACTTTAGACATAGACGCTCGAAACACATTTTGACACTCTTTGAACACGGCTCATTGGTCTAGTCGTATGATTCTCGCTTAGGGTGCGAGAGGTCCCGGGTTCGATTCCCGGATGAGCCCTAGAAGATCCATTCTGATTTTATTATTGTTGTCTATAATCACTTCAAGTGTTGCATTTCATGGGGATGTAGCTCAGATGGTAGAGCGCTCGCTTAGCATGCGAGAAGTACGGGGATCGATACCCTGCATCTCCAGTACCACATGTTTTGCCTAGCATTGCACAATTGCAGACTCTTTACGCCTCATAATGATCAGATGTGACCGTTTTTGCCTGGGACATTACGGGAAATCATCGATACCGACGCTTTGATCTTTTCCAATAATGCAATCTTTTTCGAAATACTGATTTTGACTCTCCCAAATACTACTAGATGGCAGGTACGAAAACTGCCACGCCGTCTGTTGCCTTCCACCCTACCGGGACCAACTCCAGAGGAACTTCCGCACCCCACACGGACCAACATCAAATTGGGATTATCTTTGCTGATTTCCAACTTGTTACTGTAACACCGGAAATATCCGCAAATAAACGAAAAGAATTGAAACAATAGAATTCCTGAATAAAACGTATCTCTCCGTTCCCATACCGGGAATCGAACCCGAGCCTCCTGGGTGAAAGCCAGGTATCCTAGCCACTAGACCATATGGGATTTTGAACGAAGATTCCTGCCGAAACCCGGGATCGAACCAGGGACCTTTAGATCTTCAGTCTAACGCTCTCCCAACTGAGCTATTTCGGCACATTCAAAATGTAAATCAAACAAGAATAGTCCGGGTGACGGCCAATCTTTTTCGTCACAGCTACAAAGTGAACCCAATCGCATAACTCAAAAGACAAGCAATTCACTTTAGACATAGACGCTCGAAACACATTTTGACACTCTTTGAACACGGCTCATTGGTCTAGTCGTATGATTCTCGCTTAGGGTGCGAGAGGTCCCGGGTTCGATTCCCGGATGAGCCCTAGAAGATCCATTCTGATTTTATTATTGTTGTCTATAATCACTTCAAGTGTTGCATTTCATGGGGATGTAGCTCAGATGGTAGAGCGCTCGCTTAGCATGCGAGAAGTACGGGGATCGATACCCTGCATCTCCAGTACCACATGTTTTGCCTAGCATTGCACAATTGCAGACTCTTTACGCCTCATAATGATCAGATGTGACCGTTTTTGCCTGGGACATTACGGGAAATCATCGATACCGACGCTTTGATCTTTTCCAATAATGCAATCTTTTTCGAAATACTGATTTTGACTCTCCCAAATACTACTAGATGGCAGGTACGAAAACTGCCACGCCGTCTGTTGCCTTCCACCCTACCGGGACCAACTCCAGAGGAACTTCCGCACCCCACACGGACCAACATCAAATTGGGATTATCTTTGCTGATTTCCAACTTGTTACTGTAACACCGGAAATATCCGCAAATAAACGAAAAGAATTGAAACAATAGAATTCCTGAATAAAACGTATCTCTCCGTTCCCATACCGGGAATCGAACCCGAGCCTCCTGGGTGAAAGCCAGGTATCCTAGCCACTAGACCATATGGGATTTTGAACGAAGATTACTGCCGAAACCTGGGATCGAACCAGGGACCTTTAGATCTTCAGTCTAACGCTCTCCCAACTGAGCTATTTCGGCACATTCAAAATGTAAATCAAACAAGAATAGTCCGGGTGACGGCCAATCTTTTTCGTTACAGCTACAAAGTGAACCCAATCGCATAACTCAAAAGACAAGCAATTCACTTTAGACATAGACGCTTGAAACACATTTTGACACTCTTTGAACACGGCTCATTGGTCTAGTCGTATGATTCTCGCTTAGGGTGCGAGAGGTCCCGGGTTCGATTCCCGGATGAGCCCTAGAAGATCCATTCTGATTTTATTATTGTTGTCTATAATCACTTCAAGTGTTGCATTTCATGGGGATGTAGCTCAGATGGTAGAGCGCTCGCTTAGCATGCGAGAAGTACGGGGATCGATACCCTGCATCTCCAGTACCACATGTTTTGCCTAGCATTGCACAATTGCAGACTCTTTACGCCTCATAATGATCAGATGTGACCGTTTTTGCCTGGGACATTACGGGAAATCATCGATACCGACGCTTTGATCTTTTCCAATAATGCAATCTTTTTCGAAATACTGATTTTGACTCTCCCAAATACTACTAGATGGCAGGTACGAAAACTGCCACGCCGTCTGTTGCCTTCCACCCTACCGGGACCAACTCCAGAGGAACTTCCGCACCCCACACGGACCAACATCAAATTGGGATTATCTTTGCTGATTTCCAACTTGTTACTGTAACACCGGAAATATCCGCAAATAAACGAAAAGAATTGAAACAATAGAATTCCTGAATAAAAAGTATCTCTCCGTTCCCATACCGGGAATCGAACCCGAGCCTCCTGGGTGAAAGCCAGGTATCCTAGCCACTAGACCATATGGGATTTTGAACGAAGATTCCTGCCGAAACCCGGGATCGAACCAGGGACCTTTAGATCTTCAGTCTAACGCTCTCCCAACTGAGCTATTTCGGCACATTCAAAATGTAAATCAAACAAGAATAGTCCGGGTGACGGCCAATCTTTTTCGTCACAGCTACAAAGTGAACCCAATCGCATAACTCAAAAGACAAGCAATTCACTTTAGACATAGACGCTCGAAACACATTTTGACACTCTTTGAACACGGCTCATTGGTCTAGTCGTATGATTCTCGCTTAGGGTGCGAGAGGTCCCGGGTTCGATTCCCGGATGAGCCCTAGAAGATCCATTCTGATTTTATTATTGTTGTCTATAATCACTTCAAGTGTTGCATTTCATGGGGATGTAGCTCAGATGGTAGAGCGCTCGCTTAGCATGCGAGAAGTACGGGGATCGATACCCTGCATCTCCAGTACCACATGTTTTGCCTAGCATTGCACAATTGCAGACTCTTTACGCCTCATAATGATCAGATGTGACCGTTTTTGCCTGGGACATTACGGGAAATCATCGATACCGACGCTTTGATCTTTTCCAATAATGCAATCTTTTTCGAAATACTGATTTTGACTCTCCCAAATACTACTAGATGGCAGGTACGAAAACTGCCACGCCGTCTGTTGCCTTCCACCCTACCGGGACCAACTCCAGAGGAACTTCCGCACCCCACACGGACCAACATCAAATTGGGATTATCTTTGCTGATTTCCAACTTGTTACTGTAACACCGGAAATATCCGCAAATAAACGAAAAGAATTGAAACAATAGAATTCCTGAATAAAACGTATCTCTCCGTTCCCATACCGGGAATCGAACCCGAGCCTCCTGGGTGAAAGCCAGGTATCCTAGCCACTAGACCATATGGGATTTTGAACGAAGATTCCTGCCGAAACCGGGGATCGAACCAGGGACCTTTAGATCTTCAGTCTAACGCTCTCCCAACTGAGCTATTTCGGCACATTCAAAATGTAAATCAAACAAGAATAGTCCGGGTGACGGCCAATCTTTTTCGTCACAGCTACAAAGTGAACCCAATCGCATAACTCAAAAGACAAGCAATTCACTTTAGACATAGACGCTCGAAACACATTTTGACACTCTTTGAACACGGCTCATTGGTCTAGTCGTATGATTCTCGCTTAGGGTGCGAGAGGTCCCGGGTTCGATTCCCGGATGAGCCCTAGAAGATCCATTCTGATTTTATTATTGTTGTCTATAATCACTTCAAGTGTTGCATTTCATGGGGATGTAGCTCAGATGGTAGAGCGCTCGCTTAGCATGCGAGAAGTACGGGGATCGATACCCTGCATCTCCAGTACCACATGTTTTGCCTAGCATTGCACAATTGCAGACTCTTTACGCCTCATAATGATCAGATGTGACCGTTTTTGCCTGGGACATTACGGGAAATCATCGATACCGACGCTTTGATCTTTTCCAATAATGCAATCTTTTTCGAAATACTGATTTTGACTCTCCCAAATACTACTAGATGGCAGGTACGAAAACTGCCACGCCGTCTGTTGCCTTCCACCCTACCGGGACCAACTCCAGAGGAACTTCGGCACCCCACACGGACCAACATCAAATTGGGATTATCTTTGCTGATTTCCAACTTGTTACTGTAACACCGGAAATATCCGCAAATAAACGAAAAGAATTGAAACAATAGAATTCCTGAATAAAACGTATCTCTCCGTTCCCATACCGGGAATCGAACCCGAGCCTCCTGGGTGAAAGCCAGGTATCCTAGCCACTAGACTATATGGGATTTTGAACGAAGATTCCTGCCGAAACCCGGGATCGAACCAGGGACCTTTAGATCTTCAGTCTAACGCTCTCCCAACTGAGCTATTTCGGCACATTCAAAATGTAAATCAAACAAGAATAGTCCGGGTGACGGCCAATCTTTTTCGTCACAGCTACAAAGTGAACCCAATCGCATAACTCAAAAGACAAGCAATTCACTTTAGACATAGACGCTCGAAACACATTTTGACACTCTTTGAACACGGCTCATTGGTCTAGTCGTATGATTCTCGCTTAGGGTGCGAGAGGTCCCGGGTTCGATTCCCGGATGAGCCCTAGAAGATCCATTCTGATTTTATTATTGTTGTCTATAATCACTTCAAGTGTTGCATTTCATGGGGATGTAGCTCAGATGGTAGAGCGCTCGCTTAGCATGCGAGAAGTACGGGGATCGATACCCTGCATCTCCAGTACCACATGTTTTGCCTAGCATTGCACAATTGCAGACTCTTTACGCCTCATAATGATCAGATGTGACCGTTTTTGCCTGGGACATTACGGGAAATCATCGATACCGACGCTTTGATCTTTTCCAATAATGCAATCTTTTTCGAAATACTGATTTTGACTCTCCCAAATACTACTAGATGGCAGGTACGAAAACTGCCACGCCGTCTGTTGCCTTCCACCCTACCGGGACCAACTCCAGAGGAACTTCCGCACCCCACACGGACCAACATCAAATTGGGATTATCTTTGCTGATTTCCAACTTGTTACTGTAACACCGGAAATATCCGCAAATAAACGAAAAGAATTGAAACAATAGAATTCCTGAATAAAACGTATCTCTCCGTTCCCATACCGGGAATCGAACCCGAGCCTCCTGGGTGAAAGCCAGGTATCCTAGCCACTAGACCATATGGGATTTTGAACGAAGATTCCTGCCGAAACCCGGGATCGAACCAGGGACCTTTAGATCTTCAGTCTAACGCTCTCCCAACTGAGCTATTTCGGCACATTCAAAATGTAAATCAAACAAGAATAGTCCGGGTGACGGCCAATCTTTTTCGTCACAGCTACAAAGTGAACCCAATCGCATAACTCAAAAGACAAGCAATTCACTTTAGACATAGACGCTCGAAACACATTTTGACACTCTTTGAACACGGCTCATTGGTCTAGTCGTATGATTCTCGCTTGGGGGGGGGGGGGGAGGTGCGAGGGTGCGAGAGGTCCCGGGTTCGATTCCCGGATGAGCCCTAGAAGATCCATTCTGATTTTATTATTGTTGTCTATAATCACTTCAAGTGTTGCATTTCATGGGGATGTAGCTCAGATGGTAGAGCGCTCGCTTAGCATGCGAGAAGTACGGGGATCGATACCCTGCATCTCCAGTACCACATGTTTTGCCTAGCATTGCACAATTGCAGACTCTTTACGCCTCATAATGATCAGATGTGACCGTTTTTGCCTGGGACATTACGGGAAATCATCGATACCGACGCTTTGATCTTTTCCAATAATGCAATCTTTTTCGAAATACTGATTTTGACTCTCCCAAATACTACTAGATGGCAGGTACGAAAACTGCCACGCCGTCTGTTGCCTTCCACCCTACCGGGACCAACTCCAGAGGAACTTCCGCACCCCACACGGACCAACATCAAATTGGGATTATCTTTGCTGATTTCCAACTTGTTACTGTAACACCGGAAATATCCGCAAATAAACGAAAAGAATTGAAACAATAGAATTCCTGAATAAAACGTATCTCTCCGTTCCCATACCGGGAATCGAACCCGAGCCTCCTGGGTGAAAGCCAGATATTCTAGCCACTAGACCATATGGGATTTTGAACGAAGATTCCTGCCGAAACCCGGGATCGAACCAGGGACCTTTAGATCTTCAGTCTAACGCTCTCCCAACTGAGCTATTTCGGCACATTCAAAATGTAAATCAAACAAGAATAGTCCGGGTGACGGCCAATCTTTTTCGTCACAGCTACAAAGTGAACCCAATCGCATAACTCAAAAGACAAGCAATTCACTTTAGACATAGACGCTCGAAACACATTTTGACACTCTTTGAACACGGCTCATTGGTCTAGTCGTATGATTCTCGCTTGGGGGGGGGGAGGTGCGAGGGTGCGAGAGGTCCCGGGTTCGATTCCCGGATGAGCCCTAGAAGATCCATTCTGATTTTATTATTGTTGTCTATAATCACTTCAAGTGTTGCATTTATGGGGATGTAGCTCAGATGGTAGAGCGCTCGCTTAGCATGCGAGAAGTACGGGGATCGATACCCTGCATCTCCAGTACCACATGTTTTGCCTAGCATTGCACAATTGCAGACTCTTTACGCCTCATAATGATCAGATGTGACCGTTTTTGCCTGGGACATTACGGGAAATCATCGATACCGACGCTTTGATCTTTTCCAATAATGCAATCTTTTTCGAAATACTGATTTTGACTCTCCCAAATACTACTAGATGGCAGGTACGAAAACTGCCACGCCGTCTGTTGCCTTCCACCCTACCGGGACCAACTCCAGAGGAACTTCCGCACCCCACACGGACCAACATCAAATTGGGATTATCTTTGCTGATTTCCAACTTGTTACTGTAACACCGGAAATATCCGCAAATAAACGAAAAGAATTGAAACAATAGAATTCCTGAATAAAACGTATCTCTCCGTTCCCATATCGGGAATCGAACCCGAGCCTCCTGGGTGAAAGCCAGGTATCCTAGCCACTAGACCATATGGGATTTTGAACGAAGATTCCTGCCGAAACCCGGGATCGAACCAGGGACCTTTAGATCTTCAGTCTAACGCTCTCCCAACTGAGCTATTTCGGCACATTCAAAATGTAAATCAAACAAGAATAGTCCGGGTGACGGCCAATCTTTTTCGTCACAGCTACAAAGTGAACCCAATCGCATAACTCAAAAGACAAGCAATTCACTTTAGACATAGACGCTCGAAACACATTTTGACACTCTTTGAACACGGCTCATTGGTCTAGTCGTATGATTCTCGCTTGGGGGGGGGGGGAGGTGCGAGGGTGCGAGAGGTCCCGGGTTCGATTCCCGGATGAGCCCTAGAAGATCCATTCTGATTTTATTATTGTTGTCTATAATCACTTCAAGTGTTGCATTTCATGGGGATGTAGCTCAGATGGTAGAGCGCTCGCTTAGCATGCGAGAAGTACGGGGATCGATACCCTGCATCTCCAGTACCACATGTTTTGCCTAGCATTGCACAATTGCAGACTCTTTACGCCTCATAATGATCAGATGTGACCGTTTTTGCCTGGGACATTACGGGAAATCATCGATACCGACGCTTTGATCTTTTCCAATAATGCAATCTTTTTCGAAATACTGATTTTGACTCTCCCAAATACTACTAGATGGCAGGTACGAAAACTGCCACGCCGTCTGTTGCCTTCCACCCTACCGGGACCAACTCCAGAGGAACTTCCGCACCCCACACGGACCAACATCAAATTGGGATTATCTTTGCTGATTTCCAACTTGTTACTGTAACACCGGAAATATCCGCAAATAAACGAAAAGAATTGAAACAATAGAATTCCTGAATAAAACGTATCTCTCCGTTCCCATACCGGGAATCGAACCCGAGCCTCCTGGGTGAAAGCCAGATATTCTAGCCACTAGACCATATGGGATTTTGAACGAAGATTCCTGCCGAAACCCGGGATCGAACCAGGGACCTTTAGATCTTCAGTCTAACGCTCTCCCAACTGAGCTATTTCGGCACATTCAAAATGTAAATCAAACAAGAATAGTCCGGGTGACGGCCAATCTTTTTCGTCACAGCTACAAAGTGAACCCAATCGCATAACTCAAAAGACAAGCAATTCACTTTAGACATAGACGCTCGAAACACATTTTGACACTCTTTGAACACGGCTCATTGGTCTAGTCGTATGATTCTCGCTTGGGGGGGGGGGAGGTGCGAGGGTGCGAGAGGTCCCGGGTTCGATTCCCGGATGAGCCCTAGAAGATCCATTCTGATTTTATTATTGTTGTCTATAATCACTTCAAGTGTTGCATTTATGGGGATGTAGCTCAGATGGTAGAGCGCTCGCTTAGCATGCGAGAAGTACGGGGATCGATACCCTGCATCTCCAGTACCACATGTTTTGCCTAGCATTGCACAATTGCAGACTCTTTACGCCTCATAATGATCAGATGTGACCGTTTTTGCCTGGGACATTACGGGAAATCATCGATACCGACGCTTTGATCTTTTCCAATAATGCAATCTTTTTCGAAATACTGATTTTGACTCTCCCAAATACTACTAGATGGCAGGTACGAAAACTGCCACGCCGTCTGTTGCCTTCCACCCTACCGGGACCAACTCCAGAGGAACTTCCGCACCCCACACGGACCAACATCAAATTGGGATTATCTTTGCTGATTTCCAACTTGTTACTGTAACACCGGAAATATCCGCAAATAAACGAAAAGAATTGAAACAATAGAATTCCTGAATAAAACGTATCTCTCCGTTCCCATATCGGGAATCGAACCCGAGCCTCCTGGGTGAAAGCCAGGTATCCTAGCCACTAGACCATATGGGATTTTGAACGAAGATTCCTGCCGAAACCCGGGATCGAACCAGGGACCTTTAGATCTTCAGTCTAACGCTCTCCCAACTGAGCTATTTCGGCACATTCAAAATGTAAATCAAACAAGAATATTCCGGGTGACGGCCAATCTTTTTCGTCACAGCTACAAAGTGAACCCAATCGCATAACTCAAAAGACAAGCAATTCACTTTAGACATAGACGCTCGAAACACATTTTGACACTCTTTGAACACGGCTCATTGGTCTAGTCGTATGATTCTCGCTTAGGGTGCGAGAGGTCCCGGGTTCGATTCCCGGATGAGCCCTAGAAGATCCATTCTGATTTTATTATTGTTGTCTATAATCACTTCAAGTGTTGCATTTCATGGGGATGTAGCTCAGATGGTAGAGCGCTCGCTTAGCATGCGAGAAGTACGGGGATCGATACCCTGCATCTCCAGTACCACATGTTTTGCCTAGCATTGCACAATTGCAGACTCTTTACGCCTCATAATGATCAGATGTGACCGTTTTTGCCTGGGACATTACGGGAAATCATCGATACCGACGCTTTGATCTTTTCCAATAATGCAATCTTTTTCGAAATACTGATTTTGACTCTCCCAAATACTACTAGATGGCAGGTACGAAAACTGCCACGCCGTCTGTTGCCTTCCACCCTACCGGGACCAACTCCAGAGGAACTTCCGCACCCCACACGGACCAACATCAAATTGGGATTATCTTTGCTGATTTCCAACTTGTTACTGTAACACCGGAAATATCCGCAAATAAACGAAAAGAATTGAAACAATAGAATTCCTGAATAAAACGTATCTCTCCGTTCCCATATCGGGAATCGAACCCGAGCCTCCTGGGTGAAAGCCAGGTATCCTAGCCACTAGACCATATGGGATTTTGAACGAAGATTCCTGCCGAAACCCGGGATCGAACCAGGGACCTTTAGATCTTCAGTCTAACGCTCTCCCAACTGAGCTATTTCGGCACATTCAAAATGTAAATCAAACAAGAATATTCCGGGTGACGGCCAATCTTTTTCGTCACAGCTACAAAGTGAACCCAATCGCATAACTCAAAAGACAAGCAATTCACTTTAGACATAGACGCTCGAAACACATTTTGACACTCTTTGAACACGGCTCATTGGTCTAGTCGTATGATTCTCGCTTAGGGTGCGAGAGGTCCCGGGTTCGATTCCCGGATGAGCCCTAGAAGATCCATTCTGATTTTATTATTGTTGTCTATAATCACTTCAAGTGTTGCATTTCATGGGGATGTAGCTCAGATGGTAGAGCGCTCGCTTAGCATGCGAGAAGTACGGGGATCGATACCCTGCATCTCCAGTACCACATGTTTTGCCTAGCATTGCACAATTGCAGACTCTTTACGCCTCATAATGATCAGATGTGACCGTTTTTGCCTGGGACATTACGGGAAATCATCGATACCGACGCTTTGATCTTTTCCAATAATGCAATCTTTTTCGAAATACTGATTTTGACTCTCCCAAATACTACTAGATGGCAGGTACGAAAACTGCCACGCCGTCTGTTGCCTTCCACCCTACCGGGACCAACTCCAGAGGAACTTCCGCACCCCACACGGACCAACATCAAATTGGGATTATCTTTGCTGATTTCCAACTTGTTACTGTAACACCGGAAATATCCGCAAATAAACGAAAAGAATTGAAACAATAGAATTCCTGAATAAAAAGTATCTCTCCGTTCCCATACCGGGAATCGAACCCGAGCCTCCTGGGTGAAAGCCAGGTATCCTAGCCACTAGACCATATGGGATTTTGAACGAAGATTCCTGCCGAAACCCGGGATCGAACCAGGGACCTTTAGATCTTCAGTCTAACGCTCTCCCAACTGAGCTATTTCGGCACATTCAAAATGTAAATCAAACAAGAATAGTCCGGGTGACGGCCAATCTTTTTCGTCACAGCTACAAAGTGAACCCAATCGCATAACTCAAAAGACAAGCAATTCACTTTAGACATAGACGCTCGAAACACATTTTGACACTCTTTGAACACGGCTCATTGGTCTAGTCGTATGATTCTCGCTTAGGGTGCGAGAGGTCCCGGGTTCGATTCCCGGATGAGCCCTAGAAGATCCATTCTGATTTTATTATTGTTGTCTATAATCACTTCAAGTGTTGCATTTCATGGGGATGTAGCTCAGATGGTAGAGCGCTCGCTTAGCATGCGAGAAGTACGGGGATCGATACCCTGCATCTCCAGTACCACATGTTTTGCCTAGCATTGCACAATTGCAGACTCTTTACGCCTCATAATGATCAGATGTGACCGTTTTTGCCTGGGACATTACGGGAAATCATCGATACCGACGCTTTGATCTTTTCCAATAATGCAATCTTTTTCGAAATACTGATTTTGACTCTCCCAAATACTACTAGATGGCAGGTACGAAAACTGCCACGCCGTCTGTTGCCTTCCACCCTACCGGGACCAACTCCAGAGGAACTTCCGCACCCCACACGGACCAACATCAAATTGGGATTATCTTTGCTGATTTCCAACTTGTTACTGTAACACCGGAAATATCCGCAAATAAACGAAAAGAATTGAAACAATAGAATTCCTGAATAAAACGTATCTCTCCGTTCCCATACCGGGAATCGAACCCGAGCCTCCTGGGTGAAAGCCAGGTATCCTAGCCACTAGACCATATGGGATTTTGAACGAAGATTCCTGCCGAAACCGGGGATCGAACCAGGGACCTTTAGATCTTCAGTCTAACGCTCTCCCAACTGAGCTATTTCGGCACATTCAAAATGTAAATCAAACAAGAATAGTCCGGGTGACGGCCAATCTTTTTCGTCACAGCTACAAAGTGAACCCAATCGCATAACTCAAAAGACAAGCAATTCACTTTAGACATAGACGCTCGAAACACATTTTGACACTCTTTGAACACGGCTCATTGGTCTAGTCGTATGATTCTCGCTTAGGGTGCGAGAGGTCCCGGGTTCGATTCCCGGATGAGCCCTAGAAGATCCATTCTGATTTTATTATTGTTGTCTATAATCACTTCAAGTGTTGCATTTCATGTGGATGTAGCTCAGATGGTAGAGCGCTCGCTTAGCATGCGAGAAGTACGGGGATCGATACCCTGCATCTCCAGTACCACATGTTTTGCCTAGCATTGCACAATTGCAGACTCTTTACGCCTCATAATGATCAGATGTGACCGTTTTTGCCTGGGACATTACGGGAAATCATCGATACCGACGCTTTGATCTTTTCCAATAATGCAATCTTTTTCGAAATACTGATTTTGACTCTCCCAAATACTACTAGATGGCAGGTACGAAAACTGCCACGCCGTCTGTTGCCTTCCACCCTACCGGGACCAACTCCAGAGGAACTTCCGCACCCCACACGGACCAACATCAAATTGGGATTATCTTTGCTGATTTCCAACTTGTTACTGTAACACCGGAAATATCCGCAAATAAACGAAAAGAATTGAAACAATAGAATTCCTGAATAAAACGTATCTCTCCGTTCCCATATCGGGAATCGAACCCGAGCCTCCTGG
The DNA here is from genome assembly GCF_021234035.1 of Daphnia pulicaria. Classification (NCBI taxonomy): domain Eukaryota; kingdom Metazoa; phylum Arthropoda; class Branchiopoda; order Diplostraca; family Daphniidae; genus Daphnia; species Daphnia pulicaria. The sequence goes on along the minus strand of NC_060919.1, from coordinate 211,413 downwards.
GTGAAAGCCAGGTATCCTAGCCACTAGACCATATGGGATTTTGAACGAAGATTCCTGCCGAAACCCGGGATCGAACCAGGGACCTTTAGATCTTCAGTCTAACGCTCTCCCAACTGAGCTATTTCGGCACATTCAAAATGTAAATCAAACAAGAATATTCCGGGTGACGGCCAATCTTTTTCGTCACAGCTACAAAGTGAACCCAATCGCATAACTCAAAAGACAAGCAATTCACTTTAGACATAGACGCTCGAAACACATTTTGACACTCTTTGAACACGGCTCATTGGTCTAGTCGTATGATTCTCGCTTAGGGTGCGAGAGGTCCCGGGTTCGATTCCCGGATGAGCCCTAGAAGATCCATTCTGATTTTATTATTGTTGTCTATAATCACTTCAAGTGTTGCATTTCATGGGGATGTAGCTCAGATGGTAGAGCGCTCGCTTAGCATGCGAGAAGTACGGGGATCGATACCCTGCATCTCCAGTACCACATGTTTTGCCTAGCATTGCACAATTGCAGACTCTTTACGCCTCATAATGATCAGATGTGACCGTTTTTGCCTGGGACATTACGGGAAATCATCGATACCGACGCTTTGATCTTTTCCAATAATGCAATCTTTTTCGAAATACTGATTTTGACTCTCCCAAATACTACTAGATGGCAGGTACGAAAACTGCCACGCCGTCTGTTGCCTTCCACCCTACCGGGACCAACTCCAGAGGAACTTCCGCACCCCACACGGACCAACATCAAATTGGGATTATCTTTGCTGATTTCCAACTTGTTACTGTAACACCGGAAATATCCGCAAATAAACGAAAAGAATTGAAACAATAGAATTCCTGAATAAAAAGTATCTCTCCGTTCCCATACCGGGAATCGAACCCGAGCCTCCTGGGTGAAAGCCAGGTATCCTAGCCACTAGACCATATGGGATTTTGAACGAAGATTCCTGCCGAAACCCGGGATCGAACCAGGGACCTTTAGATCTTCAGTCTAACGCTCTCCCAACTGAGCTATTTCGGCACATTCAAAATGTAAATCAAACAAGAATAGTCCGGGTGACGGCCAATCTTTTTCGTCACAGCTACAAAGTGAACCCAATCGCATAACTCAAAAGACAAGCAATTCACTTTAGACATAGACGCTCGAAACACATTTTGACACTCTTTGAACACGGCTCATTGGTCTAGTCGTATGATTCTCGCTTAGGGTGCGAGAGGTCCCGGGTTCGATTCCCGGATGAGCCCTAGAAGATCCATTCTGATTTTATTATTGTTGTCTATAATCACTTCAAGTGTTGCATTTCATGGGGATGTAGCTCAGATGGTAGAGCGCTCGCTTAGCATGCGAGAAGTACGGGGATCGATACCCTGCATCTCCAGTACCACATGTTTTGCCTAGCATTGCACAATTGCAGACTCTTTACGCCTCATAATGATCAGATGTGACCGTTTTTGCCTGGGACATTACGGGAAATCATCGATACCGACGCTTTGATCTTTTCCAATAATGCAATCTTTTTCGAAATACTGATTTTGACTCTCCCAAATACTACTAGATGGCAGGTACGAAAACTGCCACGCCGTCTGTTGCCTTCCACCCTACCGGGACCAACTCCAGAGGAACTTCCGCACCCCACACGGACCAACATCAAATTGGGATTATCTTTGCTGATTTCCAACTTGTTACTGTAACACCGGAAATATCCGCAAATAAACGAAAAGAATTGAAACAATAGAATTCCTGAATAAAACGTATCTCTCCGTTCCCATACCGGGAATCGAACCCGAGCCTCCTGGGTGAAAGCCAGGTATCCTAGCCACTAGACCATATGGGATTTTGAACGAAGATTCCTGCCGAAACCGGGGATCGAACCAGGGACCTTTAGATCTTCAGTCTAACGCTCTCCCAACTGAGCTATTTCGGCACATTCAAAATGTAAATCAAACAAGAATAGTCCGGGTGACGGCCAATCTTTTTCGTCACAGCTACAAAGTGAACCCAATCGCATAACTCAAAAGACAAGCAATTCACTTTAGACATAGACGCTCGAAACACATTTTGACACTCTTTGAACACGGCTCATTGGTCTAGTCGTATGATTCTCGCTTAGGGTGCGAGAGGTCCCGGGTTCGATTCCCGGATGAGCCCTAGAAGATCCATTCTGATTTTATTATTGTTGTCTATAATCACTTCAAGTGTTGCATTTCATGTGGATGTAGCTCAGATGGTAGAGCGCTCGCTTAGCATGCGAGAAGTACGGGGATCGATACCCTGCATCTCCAGTACCACATGTTTTGCCTAGCATTGCACAATTGCAGACTCTTTACGCCTCATAATGATCAGATGTGACCGTTTTTGCCTGGGACATTACGGGAAATCATCGATACCGACGCTTTGATCTTTTCCAATAATGCAATCTTTTTCGAAATACTGATTTTGACTCTCCCAAATACTACTAGATGGCAGGTACGAAAACTGCCACGCCGTCTGTTGCCTTCCACCCTACCGGGACCAACTCCAGAGGAACTTCCGCACCCCACACGGACCAACATCAAATTGGGATTATCTTTGCTGATTTCCAACTTGTTACTGTAACACCGGAAATATCCGCAAATAAACGAAAAGAATTGAAACAATAGAATTCCTGAATAAAACGTATCTCTCCGTTCCCATATCGGGAATCGAACCCGAGCCTCCTGGGTGAAAGCCAGGTATCCTAGCCACTAGACCATATGGGATTTTGAACGAAGATTCCTGCCGAAACCCGGGATCGAACCAGGGACCTTTAGATCTTCAGTCTAACGCTCTCCCAACTGAGCTATTTCGGCACATTCAAAATGTAAATCAAACAAGAATATTCCGGGTGACGGCCAATCTTTTTCGTCACAGCTACAAAGTGAACCCAATCGCATAACTCAAAAGACAAGCAATTCACTTTAGACATAGACGCTCGAAACACATTTTGACACTCTTTGAACACGGCTCATTGGTCTAGTCGTATGATTCTCGCTTAGGGTGCGAGAGGTCCCGGGTTCGATTCCCGGATGAGCCCTAGAAGATCCATTCTGATTTTATTATTGTTGTCTATAATCACTTCAAGTGTTGCATTTCATGGGGATGTAGCTCAGATGGTAGAGCGCTCGCTTAGCATGCGAGAAGTACGGGGATCGATACCCTGCATCTCCAGTACCACATGTTTTGCCTAGCATTGCACAATTGCAGACTCTTTACGCCTCATAATGATCAGATGTGACCGTTTTTGCCTGGGACATTACGGGAAATCATCGATACCGACGCTTTGATCTTTTCCAATAATGCAATCTTTTTCGAAATACTGATTTTGACTCTCCCAAATACTACTAGATGGCAGGTACGAAAACTGCCACGCCGTCTGTTGCCTTCCACCCTACCGGGACCAACTCCAGAGGAACTTCCGCACCCCACACGGACCAACATCAAATTGGGATTATCTTTGCTGATTTCCAACTTGTTACTGTAACACCGGAAATATCCGCAAATAAACGAAAAGAATTGAAACAATAGAATTCCTGAATAAAACGTATCTCTCCGTTCCCATATCGGGAATCGAACCCGAGCCTCCTGGGTGAAAGCCAGGTATCCTAGCCACTAGACCATATGGGATTTTGAACGAAGATTCCTGCCGAAACCCGGGATCGAACCAGGGACCTTTAGATCTTCAGTCTAACGCTCTCCCAACTGAGCTATTTCGGCACATTCAAAATGTAAATCAAACAAGAATATTCCGGGTGACGGCCAATCTTTTTCGTCACAGCTACAAAGTGAACCCAATCGCATAACTCAAAAGACAAGCAATTCACTTTAGACATAGACGCTCGAAACACATTTTGACACTCTTTGAACACGGCTCATTGGTCTAGTCGTATGATTCTCGCTTAGGGTGCGAGAGGTCCCGGGTTCGATTCCCGGATGAGCCCTAGAAGATCCATTCTGATTTTATTATTGTTGTCTATAATCACTTCAAGTGTTGCATTTCATGGGGATGTAGCTCAGATGGTAGAGCGCTCGCTTAGCATGCGAGAAGTACGGGGATCGATACCCTGCATCTCCAGTACCACATGTTTTGCCTAGCATTGCACAATTGCAGACTCTTTACGCCTCATAATGATCAGATGTGACCGTTTTTGCCTGGGACATTACGGGAAATCATCGATACCGACGCTTTGATCTTTTCCAATAATGCAATCTTTTTCGAAATACTGATTTTGACTCTCCCAAATACTACTAGATGGCAGGTACGAAAACTGCCACGCCGTCTGTTGCCTTCCACCCTACCGGGACCAACTCCAGAGGAACTTCCGCACCCCACACGGACCAACATCAAATTGGGATTATCTTTGCTGATTTCCAACTTGTTACTGTAACACCGGAAATATCCGCAAATAAACGAAAAGAATTGAAACAATAGAATTCCTGAATAAAAAGTATCTCTCCGTTCCCATACCGGGAATCGAACCCGAGCCTCCTGGGTGAAAGCCAGGTATCCTAGCCACTAGACCATATGGGATTTTGAACGAAGATTCCTGCCGAAACCCGGGATCGAACCAGGGACCTTTAGATCTTCAGTCTAACGCTCTCCCAACTGAGCTATTTCGGCACATTCAAAATGTAAATCAAACAAGAATAGTCCGGGTGACGGCCAATCTTTTTCGTCACAGCTACAAAGTGAACCCAATCGCATAACTCAAAAGACAAGCAATTCACTTTAGACATAGACGCTCGAAACACATTTTGACACTCTTTGAACACGGCTCATTGGTCTAGTCGTATGATTCTCGCTTAGGGTGCGAGAGGTCCCGGGTTCGATTCCCGGATGAGCCCTAGAAGATCCATTCTGATTTTATTATTGTTGTCTATAATCACTTCAAGTGTTGCATTTCATGGGGATGTAGCTCAGATGGTAGAGCGCTCGCTTAGCATGCGAGAAGTACGGGGATCGATACCCTGCATCTCCAGTACCACATGTTTTGCCTAGCATTGCACAATTGCAGACTCTTTACGCCTCATAATGATCAGATGTGACCGTTTTTGCCTGGGACATTACGGGAAATCATCGATACCGACGCTTTGATCTTTTCCAATAATGCAATCTTTTTCGAAATACTGATTTTGACTCTCCCAAATACTACTAGATGGCAGGTACGAAAACTGCCACGCCGTCTGTTGCCTTCCACCCTACCGGGACCAACTCCAGAGGAACTTCCGCACCCCACACGGACCAACATCAAATTGGGATTATCTTTGCTGATTTCCAACTTGTTACTGTAACACCGGAAATATCCGCAAATAAACGAAAAGAATTGAAACAATAGAATTCCTGAATAAAACGTATCTCTCCGTTCCCATACCGGGAATCGAACCCGAGCCTCCTGGGTGAAAGCCAGGTATCCTAGCCACTAGACCATATGGGATTTTGAACGAAGATTCCTGCCGAAACCGGGGATCGAACCAGGGACCTTTAGATCTTCAGTCTAACGCTCTCCCAACTGAGCTATTTCGGCACATTCAAAATGTAAATCAAACAAGAATAGTCCGGGTGACGGCCAATCTTTTTCGTCACAGCTACAAAGTGAACCCAATCGCATAACTCAAAAGACAAGCAATTCACTTTAGACATAGACGCTCGAAACACATTTTGACACTCTTTGAACACGGCTCATTGGTCTAGTCGTATGATTCTCGCTTAGGGTGCGAGAGGTCCCGGGTTCGATTCCCGGATGAGCCCTAGAAGATCCATTCTGATTTTATTATTGTTGTCTATAATCACTTCAAGTGTTGCATTTCATGTGGATGTAGCTCAGATGGTAGAGCGCTCGCTTAGCATGCGAGAAGTACGGGGATCGATACCCTGCATCTCCAGTACCACATGTTTTGCCTAGCATTGCACAATTGCAGACTCTTTACGCCTCATAATGATCAGATGTGACCGTTTTTGCCTGGGACATTACGGGAAATCATCGATACCGACGCTTTGATCTTTTCCAATAATGCAATCTTTTTCGAAATACTGATTTTGACTCTCCCAAATACTACTAGATGGCAGGTACGAAAACTGCCACGCCGTCTGTTGCCTTCCACCCTACCGGGACCAACTCCAGAGGAACTTCCGCACCCCACACGGACCAACATCAAATTGGGATTATCTTTGCTGATTTCCAACTTGTTACTGTAACACCGGAAATATCCGCAAATAAACGAAAAGAATTGAAACAATAGAATTCCTGAATAAAACGTATCTCTCCGTTCCCATATCGGGAATCGAACCCGAGCCTCCTGGGTGAAAGCCAGGTATCCTAGCCACTAGTCCATATGGGATTTTGAACGAAGATTCCTGCCGAAACCCGGGATCGAACCAGGGACCTTTAGATCTTCAGTCTAACGCTCTCTCAACTGAGCTATTTCGGCACATTCAAAATGTAAATCAAACAAGAATATTCCGGGTGACGGCCAATCTTTTTCGTCACAGCTACAAAGTGAACCCAATCGCATAACTCAAAAGACAAGCAATTCACTTTAGACATAGACGCTCGAAACACATTTTGACACTCTTTGAACACGGCTCATTGGTCTAGTCGTATGATTCTCGCTTAGGGTGCGAGAGGTCCCGGGTTCGATTCCCGGATGAGCCCTAGAAGATCCATTCTGATTTTATTATTGTTGTCTATAATCACTTCAAGTGTTGCATTTCATGGGGATGTAGCTCAGATGGTAGAGCGCTCGCTTAGCATGCGAGAAGTACGGGGATCGATACCCTGCATCTCCAGTACCACATGTTTTGCCTAGCATTGCACAATTGCAGACTCTTTACGCCTCATAATGATCAGATGTGACCGTTTTTGCCTGGGACATTACGGGAAATCATCGATACCGACGCTTTGATCTTTTCCAATAATGCAATCTTTTTCGAAATACTGATTTTGACTCTCCCAAATACTACTAGATGGCAGGTACGAAAACTGCCACGCCGTCTGTTGCCTTCCACCCTACCGGGACCAACTCCAGAGGAACTTCCGCACCCCACACGGACCAACATCAAATTGGGATTATCTTTGCTGATTTCCAACTTGTTACTGTAACACCGGAAATATCCGCAAATAAACGAAAAGAATTGAAACAATAGAATTCCTGAATAAAACGTATCTCTCCGTTCCCATATCGGGAATCGAACCCGAGCCTCCTGGGTGAAAGCCAGGTATCCTAGCCACTAGACCATATGGGATTTTGAACGAAGATTCCTGCCGAAACCCGGGATCGAACCAGGGACCTTTAGATCTTCAGTCTAACGCTCTCCCAACTGAGCTATTTCGGCACATTCAAAATGTAAATCAAACAAGAATATTCCGGGTGACGGCCAATCTTTTTCGTCACAGCTACAAAGTGAACCCAATCGCATAACTCAAAAGACAAGCAATTCACTTTAGACATAGACGCTCGAAACACATTTTGACACTCTTTGAACACGGCTCATTGGTCTAGTCGTATGATTCTCGCTTAGGGTGCGAGAGGTCCCGGGTTCGATTCCCGGATGAGCCCTAGAAGATCCATTCTGATTTTATTATTGTTGTCTATAATCACTTCAAGTGTTGCATTTCATGGGGATGTAGCTCAGATGGTAGAGCGCTCGCTTAGCATGCGAGAAGTACGGGGATCGATACCCTGCATCTCCAGTACCACATGTTTTGCCTAGCATTGCACAATTGCAGACTCTTTACGCCTCATAATGATCAGATGTGACCGTTTTTGCCTGGGACATTACGGGAAATCATCGATACCGACGCTTTGATCTTTTCCAATAATGCAATCTTTTTCGAAATACTGATTTTGACTCTCCCAAATACTACTAGATGGCAGGTACGAAAACTGCCACGCCGTCTGTTGCCTTCCACCCTACCGGGACCAACTCCAGAGGAACTTCCGCACCCCACACGGACCAACATCAAATTGGGATTATCTTTGCTGATTTCCAACTTGTTACTGTAACACCGGAAATATCCGCAAATAAACGAAAAGAATTGAAACAATAGAATTCCTGAATAAAACGTATCTCTCCGTTCCCATACCGGGAATCGAACCCGAGCCTCCTGGGTGAAAGCCAGGTATCCTAGCCACTAGACCATATGGGATTTTGAACGAAGATTCCTGCCGAAACCCGGGATCGAACCAGGGACCTTTAGATCTTCAGTCTAACGCTCTCCCAACTGAGCTATTTCGGCACATTCAAAATGTAAATCAAACAAGAATAGTCCGGGTGACGGCCAATCTTTTTCGTCACAGCTACAAAGTGAACCCAATCGCATAACTCAAAAGACAAGCAATTCACTTTAGACGTAGACGCTCGAAACACATTTTGACACTCTTTGAACACGGCTCATTGGTCTAGTCGTATGATTCTCGCTTAGGGTGCGAGAGGTCCCGGGTTCGATTCCCGGATGAGCCCTAGAAGATCCATTCTGATTTTATTATTGTTGTCTATAATCACTTCAAGTGTTGCATTTCATGGGGATGTAGCTCAGATGGTAGAGCGCTCGCTTAGCATGCGAGAAGTACGGGGATCGATACCCTGCATCTCCAGTACCACATGTTTTGCCTAGCATTGCACAATTGCAGACTCTTTACGCCTCATAATGATCAGATGTGACCGTTTTTGCCTGGGACATTACGGGAAATCATCGATACCGACGCTTTGATCTTTTCCAATAATGCAATCTTTTTCGAAATACTGATTTTGACTCTCCCAAATACTACTAGATGGCAGGTACGAAAACTGCCACGCCGTCTGTTGCCTTCCACCCTACCGGGACCAACTCCAGAGGAACTTCCGCACCCCACACGGACCAACATCAAATTGGGATTATCTTTGCTGATTTCCAACTTGTTACTGTAACACCGGAAATATCCGCAAATAAACGAAAAGAATTGAAACAATAGAATTCCTGAATAAAACGTATCTCTCCGTTCCCATACCGGGAATCGAACCCGAGCCTCCTGGGTGAAAGCCAGGTATCCTAGCCACTAGACCATATGGGATTTTGAACGAAGATTCCTGCCGAAACCCGGGATCGAACCAGGGACCTTTAGATCTTCAGTCTAACGCTCTCCCAACTGAGCTATTTCGGCACATTCAACATGTAAATCAAACAAGAATAGTCCGGGTGACGGCCAATCTTTTTCGTCACAGCTACAAAGTGAACCCAATCGCATAACTCAAAAGACAAGCAATTCACTTTAGACATAGACGCTCGAAACACATTTTGACACTCTTTGAACACGGCTCATTGGTCTAGTCGTATGATTCTCGCTTGGGGGGGGGGGGGGAGGTGCGAGGGTGCGAGAGGTCCCGGGTTCGATTCCCGGATGAGCCCTAGAAGATCCATTCTGATTTTATTATTGTTGTCTATAATCACTTCAAGTGTTGCATTTCATGGGGATGTAGCTCAGATGGTAGAGCGCTCGTTTAGCATGCGAGAAGTACGGGGATCGATACCCTGCATCTCCAGTACCACATGTTTTGCCTGGCATTGCACAATTGCAGACTCTTTACGCCTCATAATGATCAGATGTGACCGTTTTTGCCTGGGACATTACGGGAAATCATCGATACCGACGCTTTGATCTTTTCCAATAATGCAATCTTTTTCGAAATACTGATTTTGACTCTCCCAAATACTACTAGATGGCAGGTACGAAAACTGCCACGCCGTCTGTTGCCTTCCACCCTACCGGGACCAACTCCAGAGGAACTTCCGCACCCCACACGGACCAACATCAAATTGGGATTATCTTTGCTGATTTCCAACTTGTTACTGTAACACCGGAAATATCCGCAAATAAACGAAAAGAATTGAAACAATAGAATTCCTGAATAAAACGTATCTCTCCGTTCCCATACCGGGAATCGAACCCGAGCCTCCTGGGTGAAAGCCAGGTATCCTAGCCATTAGACCATGTGGGATTTTGAACGAAGATTCCTGCCGAAACCCGGGATCTAACCAGGGACCTTTAGATCTCCAGTCTAACGCTCTCCCAACTGAGCTATTTCGGCACATTCAAAATGTAAATCAAACAAGAATATTCCGGGTGACGGCCAATCTTTTTCGTCACAGCTACAAAGTGAACCCAATCGCATAACTCAAAAGACAAGCAATTCACTTTAGACATAGACGCTCGAAACACATTTTGACACTCTTTGAACACGGCTCATTGGTCTAGTCGTATGATTCTCGCTTAGGGTGCGAGAGGTCCCGGGTTCGATTCCCGGATGAGCCCTAGAAGATCCATTCTGATTTTATTATTGTTGTCTATAATCACTTCAAGTGTTGCATTTCATGGGGATGTAGCTCAGATGGTAGAGCTTAGCATGCGAGAAGTACGGGGATCGATACCCTGCATCTCCAGTACCACATGTTTTGCCTAGCATTGCACAATTGCAGACTCTTTACGCCTCATAATGATCAGATGTGACCGTTTTTGCCTGGGACATTACGGGAAATCATCGATACCGACGCTTTGATCTTTTCCAATAATGCAATCTTTTTCGAAATACTGATTTTGACTCTCCCAAATACTACTAGATGGCAGGTACGAAAACTGCCACGCCGTCTGTTGCCTTCCACCCTACCGGGACCAACTCCAGAGGAACTTCCGCACCCCACACGGACCAACATCAAATTGGGATTATCTTTGCTGATTTCCAACTTGTTACTGTAACACCGGAAATATCCGCAAATAAACGAAAAGAATTGAAACAATAGAATTCCTGAATAAAACGTATCTCTCCGTTCCCATACCGGGATCTCCGTTCCCATACCGGGAATCGAACCCGAGCCTCTTGGGTGAAAGCCAGGTATCCTAGCCACTAGACCATATGGGATTTTGAACGAAGATTCCTGCCGAAACCCGGGATCGAACCAGGGACCTTTAGATCTTCAGTCTAACGCTCTCCCAACTGAGCTATTTCGGCACATTCAAAATGTAAATCGAACAAGAATAGTCCGGGTGACGGCCAATCTTTTTCGTCACAGCTACAAAGTGAACCCAATCGCATAACTCAAAAGACAAGCAATTCACTTTAGACATAGACGCTCGAAACACATTTTGACACTCTTTGAACACGGCTCATTGGTCTAGTCGTATGATTCTCGCTTAGGGTGCGAGAGGTCCCGGGTTCGATTCCCGGATGAGCCCTAGAAGATCCATTCTGATTTTATTATTGTTGTCTATAATCACTTCAAGTGTTGCATTTCATGGGGATGTAGCTCAGATGGTAGAGCGCTCGCTTAGCATGCGAGAAGTACGGGGATCGATACCCTGCATCTCCAGTACCACATGTTTTGCCTAGCATTGCACAATTGCAGACTCTTTACGCCTCATAATGATCAGATGTGACCGTTTTTGCCTGGGACATTACGGGAAATCATCGATACCGACGCTTTGATCTTTTCCAATAATGCAATCTTTTTCGAAATACTGATTTTGACTCTCCCAAATACTACTAGATGGCAGGTACGAAAACTGCCACGCCGTCTGTTGCCTTCCACCCTACCGGGACCAACTCCAGAGGAACTTCCGCACCCCACACGGACCAACATCAAATTGGGATTATCTTTGCTGATTTCCAACTTGTTACTGTAACACCGGAAATATCCGCAAATAAACGAAAAGAATTGAAACAATAGAATTCCTGAATAAAACGTATCTCTCCGTTCCCATACCGGGAATCGAACCGAAGCCTCCTGGGTGAAAGCCAGGTATCCTAGCTACTAGACCATATGGGATTTTGAACGAAGATTCCTGCCGAAACCCAGGATCAAACCAGGGACCTTTAGATCTTCAGTCTAACGCTCTCCCAACTGAGCTATTTCGGCACATTCAAAATGTAAATCAAACAAGAATAGTCCGGGTGACGGCCAATCTTTTTCGTCACAGCTACAAAGTGAACCCAATCGCATAACTCAAAAGACAAGCAATTCACTTTAGACATAGACGCTCGAAACACATTTTGACACTCTTTGAACACGGCTCATTGGTCTAGTCGTATGATTCTCGCTTAGGGTGCGAGAGGTCCCGGGTTCGATTCCCGGATGAGCCCTAGAAGATCAATTCTGATTTTATTATTGTTGTCTATAATCACTTCAAGTGTTGCATTTCATGGGGATGTAGCTCAGATGGTAGAGCGCTCGCTTAGCATGCGAGAAGTACGGGGATCGATACCCTGCATCTCCAGTACCACATGTTTTGCCTAGCATTGCACAATTGCAGACTCTTTACGCCTCATAATGATCAGATGTGACCGTTTTTGCCTGGGACATTACGGGAAATCATCGATACCGACGCTTTGATCTTTTCCAATAATGCAATCTTTTTCGAAATACTGATTTTGACTCTCCCAAATACTACTAGATGGCAGGTACGAAAACTGCCACGCCGTCTGTTGCCTTCCACCCTACCGGGACCAACTCCAGAGGAACTTCCGCACCCCACACGGACCAACATCAAATTGGGATTATCTTTGCTGATTTCCAACTTGTTACTGTAACACCGGAAATATCCGCAAATAAACGAAAAGAATTGAAACAATAGAATTCCTGAATAAAACGTATCTCTCCGTTCCCATACCGGGAATCGAACCCGAGCCTCCTGGGTGAAAGCCAGGTATCCTAGCCACTAGACCATATGGGATTTTGAACGAAGATTCCTGCCGAAACCCGGGATCGAACCAGGGACCTTTAGATCTTCAGTCTAACGCTCTCCCAACTGAGCTATTTCGGCACATTCAAAATGTAAATCAAACAAGAATAGTCCGGGTGACGGCCAATCTTTTTCGTCACAGCTACAAAGTGAACCCAATCGCATAACTCAAAAGACAAGCAATTCACTTTAGACATAGACGCTCGAAACACATTTTGACACTCTTTGAACACGGCTCATTGGTCTAGTCGTATGATTCTCGCTTAGGGTGCGAGAGGTCCCGGGTTCGATTCCCGGATGAGCCCTAGAAGATCCATTCTGATTTTATTATTGTTGTCTATAATCACTTCAAGTGTTGCATTTCATGGGGATGTAGCTCAGATGGTAGAGCGCTCGCTTAGCATGCGAGAAGTACGGGGATCGATACCCTGCATCTCCAGTACCACATGTTTTGCCTAGCATTGCACAATTGCAGACTCTTTACGCCTCATAATGATCAGATGTGACCGTTTTTGCCTGGGACATTACGGGAAATCATCGATACCGACGCTTTGATCTTTTCCAATAATGCAATCTTTTTCGAAATACTGATTTTGACTCTCCCAAATACTACTAGATGGCAGGTACGAAAACTGCCACGCCGTCTGTTGCCTTCCACCCTACCGGGACCAACTCCAGAGGAACTTCCGCACCCCACACGGACCAACATCAAATTGGGATTATCTTTGCTGATTTCCAACTTGTTACTGTAACACCGGAAATATCCGCAAATAAACGAAAAGAATTGAAACAATAGAATTCCTGAATAAAACGTATCTCTCCGTTCCCATACCAGGAATCGAACCCGAGCCTCCTGGGTGAAAGCCAGGTATCCTAGCCACTAGACCATATGGGATTTTGAACGAAGATTCCTGCCGAAACCCGGGATCGAACCAGGGACCTTTAGATCTTCAGTCTAACGCTCTCCCAACTGAGCTATTTCGGCACATTCAAAATGTAAATCAAACAAGAATAGTCCGGGTGACGGCCAATCTTTTTCGTCACAGCTACAAAGTGAACCCAATCGCATAACTCAAAAGACAAGCAATTCACTTTAGACATAGACGCTCGAAACACATTTTGACACTCTTTGAACACGGCTCATTGGTCTAGTCGTATGATTCTCGCTTGGGGGGGGGGGAGGTGCGAGGGTGCGAGAGGTTCCGGGTTCGATTCCCGGATGAGCCCTAGAAGATCCATTCTGATTTTATTATTGTTGTCTATAATCACTTCAAGTGTTGCATTTCATGGGGATGTAGCTCAGATGGTAGAGCGCTCGCTTAGCATGCGAGAAGTACGGGGACCGATACCCTGCATCTCCAGTACCACATGTTTTGCCTAGCATTGCACAATTGCAGACTCTTTACGCCTCATAATGATCAGATGTGACCGTTTTTGCCTGGGACATTACGGGAAATCATCGATACCGACGCTTTGATCTTTTCCAATAATGCAATCTTTTTCGAAATACTGATTTTGACTCTCCCAAATACTACTAGATGGCAGGTACGAAAACTGCCACGCCGTCTGTTGCCTTCCACCCTACCGGGACCAACTCCAGAGGAACTTCCGCACCCCACACGGACCAACATCAAATTGGGATTATCTTTGCTGATTTCCAACTTGTTACTGTAACACCGGAAATATCCGCAAATAAACGAAAAGAATTGAAACAATAGAATTCCTGAATAAAACGTATCTCTCCGTTCCCATACCGGGAATCGAACCCGAGCCTCCTGGGTGAAAGCCAGGTATCCTAGCCACTAGACCATATGGGATTTTGAACGAAGATTCCTGCCGAAACCCGGGATCGAACCAGGGACCTTTAGATCTTCAGTCTAACGCTCTCCCAACTGAGCTATTTCGGCACATTCAAAATGTAAATCAAACAAGAATAGTCCGGGTGACGGCCAATCTTTTTCGTCACAGCTACAAAGTGAACCCAATCGCATAACTCAAAAGACAAGCAATTCACTTTAGACATAGACGCTCGAAACACATTTTGACACTCTTTGAACACGGCCCATTGGTCTAGTCGTATGATTCTCGCTTAGGGTGCGAGAGGTCCCGTGTTCGATTCCCGGATGAGCCCTAGAAGATCCTTTCTGATTTTATTATTGTTGTCTATAATCACTTCAAGTGTTGCATTTCATGGGGATGTAGCTCAGATGGTAGAGCGCTCGCTTAGCATGCGAGAAGTACGGGGATCGATACCCTGCATCTCCAGTACCACATGTTTTGCCTAGCATTGCACAATTGCAGACTCTTTACGCCTCATAATGATCAGATGTGACCGTTTTTGCCTGGGACATTACGGGAAATCATCGATACCGACGCTTTGATCTTTTCCAAAAATGCAATCTTTTTCGAAATACTGATTTTGACTCTCCCAAATACTACTAGATGGCAGGTACGAAAACTGCCACGCCGTCTGTTGCCTTCCACCCTACCGGGACCAACTCCAGAGGAACTTCCGCACCCCACACGGACCAACATCAAATTGGGATTATCTTTGCTGATTTCCAACTTGTTACTGTAACACCGGAAATATCCGCAAATAAACGAAAAGAATTGAAACAATAGAATTCCTGAATAAAACGTATCTCTCCGTTCCCATACCGGGAATCGAACCCAAGCCTCCTGGGTGAAAGCCAGGTATCCTAGACACTAGACCATATGGGATTTTGAACGAAGATTCCTGCCGAAACCCGGGATCGAACCAGGGACCTTTAGATCTTCAGTCTAACGCTCTCCCAACTGAGCTATTTCGGCACATTCAAAATGTAAATCAAACAAGAATAGTCCGGGTGACGGCCAATCTTTTTCGTCACAGCTACAAAGTGAACCCAATCGCATAACTCAAAAGACAAGCAATTCACTTTAGACATAGACGCTCGAAACACATTTTGACACTCTTTGAACACGGCTCATTGGTCTAGTCGTATGATTCTCGCTTAGGGTGCGAGAGGTCCCGGGTTCGATTCCCGGATGAGCCCTAGAAGATCCATTCTGATTTTATTATTGTTGTCTATAATCACTTCAAGTGTTGCATTTCATGGGGATGTAGCTCAGATGGTAGAGCGCTCGCTTAGCATGCGAGAAGTACGGGGATCGATACCCTGCATCTCCAGTACCACATGTTTTGCCTAGCATTGCACAATTGCAGACTCTTTACGCCTCATAATGATCAGATGTGACCGTTTTTGCCTGGGACATTACGGGAAATCATCGATACCGACGCTTTGATCTTTTCCAATAATGCAATCTTTTTCGAAATACTGATTTTGACTCTCCCAAATACTACTAGATGGCAGGTACGAAAACTGCCACGCCGTCTGTTGCCTTCCACCCTACCGGGACCAACTCCAGAGGAACTTCCGCACCCCACACGGACCAACATCAAATTGGGATTATCTTTGCTGATTTCCAACTTGTTACTGTAACACCGGAAATATCCGCAAATAAACGAAAAGAATTGAAACAATAGAATTCCTAAATAAAACGTATCTCTCCGTTCCCATATCGGGAATCGAACCCGAGCCTCCTGGGTGAAAGCCAGGTATCCTAGCCACTAGACCATATGGGATTTTGAACGAAGATTCCTGCCGAAACCCGGGATCGAACCAGGGACCTTTAGATCTTCAGTCTAACGCTCTCCCAACTGAGCTATTTCGGCACATTCAAAATGTAAATCAAACAAGAATATTCCGGGTGACGGCCAATCTTTTTCGTCACAGCTACAAAGTGAACCCAATCGCATAACTCAAAAGACAAGCAATTCACTTTAGACATAGACGCTCGAAACACATTTTGACACTCTTTGAACACGGCTCATTGGTCTAGTCGTATGATTCTCGCTTAGGGTGCGAGAGGTCCCGGGTTCGATTCCCGGATGAGCCCTAGAAGATCCATTCTGATTTTATTATTGTTGTCTATAATCACTTCAAGTGTTGCATTTCATGGGGATGTAGCTCAGATGGTAGAGCGCTCGCTTAGCATGCGAGAAGTACGGGGACCGATACCCTGCATCTCCAGTACCACATGTTTTGCCTAGCATTGCACAATTGCAGACTCTTTACGCCTCATAATGATCAGATGTGACCGTTTTTGCCTGGGACATTACGGGAAATCATCGATACCGACGCTTTGATCTTTTCCAATAATGCAATCTTTTTCGAAATACTGATTTTGACTCTCCCAAATACTACTAGATGGCAGGTACGAAAACTGCCACGCCGTCTGTTGCCTTCCACCCTACCGGGACCAACTCCAGAGGAACTTCCGCACCCCACACGGACCAACATCAAATTGGGATTATCTTTGCTGATTTCCAACTTGTTACTGTAACACCGGAAATATCCGCAAATAAACGAAAAGAATTGAAACAATAGAATTCCTGAATAAAACGTATCTCTCCGTACCCATACCGGGAATCGAACCCGAGCCTCCTGGGTGAAAGCCAGGTATCCTAGCCACTAGACCATATGGGATTTTGAACGAAGATTCCTGCCGAAACCCGGGATCGAACCAGGGACCTTTAGATCTTCAGTCTAACGCTCTCCCAACTGAGCTATTTCGGCACATTCAAAATGTAAATCAAACAAGAATAGTCCGGGTGACGGCCAATCTTTTTCGTCACAGCTACAAAGTGAACCCAATCGCATAACTCAAAAGACAAGCAATTCACTTTAGACATAGACGCTCGAAACACATTTTGACACTCTTTGAACACGGCCCATTGGTCTAGTCGTATGATTCTCGCTTAGGGTGCGAGAGGTCCCGGGTTCGATTCCCGGATGAGCCCTAGAAGATCCTTTCTGATTTTATTATTGTTGTCTATAATCACTTCAAGTGTTGCATTTCATGGGGATGTAGCTCAGATGGTAGAGCGCTCGCTTAGCATGCGAGAAGTACGGGGATCGATACCCTGCATCTCCAGTACCACATGTTTTGCCTAGCATTGCACAATTGCAGACTCTTTACGCCTCATAATGATCAGATGTGACCGTTTTTGCCTGGGACATTACGGGAAATCATCGATACCGACGCTTTGATCTTTTCCAAAAATGCAATCTTTTTCGAAATACTGATTTTGACTCTCCCAAATACTACTAGATGGCAGGTACGAAAACTGCCACGCCGTCTGTTGCCTTCCACCCTACCGGGACCAACTCCAGAGGAACTTCCGCACCCCACACGGACCAACATCAAATTGGGATTATCTTTGCTGATTTCCAACTTGTTACTGTAACACCGGAAATATCCGCAAATAAACGAAAAGAATTGAAACAATAGAATTCCTGAATAAAACGTATCTCTCCGTTCCCATACCGGGAATCGAACCCAAGCCTCCTGGGTGAAAGCCAGGTATCCTAGACACTAGACCATATGGGATTTTGAACGAAGATTCCTGCCGAAACCCGGGATCGAACCAGGGACCTTTAGATCTTCAGTCTAACGCTCTCCCAACTGAGCTATTTCGGCACATTCAAAATGTAAATCAAACAAGAATAGTCCGGGTGACGGCCAATCTTTTTCGTCACAGCTACAAAGTGAACCCAATCGCATAACTCAAAAGACAAGCAATTCACTTTAGACATAGACGCTCGAAACACATTTTGACACTCTTTGAACACGGCTCATTGGTCTAGTCGTATGATTCTCGCTTAGGGTGCGAGAGGTCCCGGGTTCGATTCCCGGATGAGCCCTAGAAGATCCATTCTGATTTTATTATTGTTGTCTATAATCACTTCAAGTGTTGCATTTCATGGGGATGTAGCTCAGATGGTAGAGCGCTCGCTTAGCATGCGAGAAGTACGGGGATCGATACCCTGCATCTCCAGTACCACATGTTTTGCCTAGCATTGCACAATTGCAGACTCTTTACGCCTCATAATGATCAGATGTGACCGTTTTTGCCTGGGACATTACGGGAAATCATCGATACCGACGCTTTGATCTTTTCCAATAATGCAATCTTTTTCGAAATACTGATTTTGACTCTCCCAAATACTACTAGATGGCAGGTACGAAAACTGCCACGCCGTCTGTTGCCTTCCACCCTACCGGGACCAACTCCAGAGGAACTTCCGCACCCCACACGGACCAACATCAAATTGGGATTATCTTTGCTGATTTCCAACTTGTTACTGTAACACCGGAAATATCCGCAAATAAACGAAAAGAATTGAAACAATAGAATTCCTGAATAAAACGTATCTCTCCGTTCCCATACCGGGAATTTGTTTTTGAGTTGGAAACGTTCCTGTATTTACTGTGCCAAAACTAGATTATTATTTTACATTATACAAAATACAAAAAGCCGTCGCGTGGAAGTGTACGATGAAACTGAGATAGACAATGAGACCTTATTTTGAAACTGGAGATCACCATAATGACTTGCGGGGAGGGGGGGGGGACAATTCAGCTGTGTTAAAGACTCCGATTTAGAAACGTTGGACTAACTGCGTCCATTTGGACTCGTATTCTGCGATCGAAGGAAGCCGTTTTCTCTGTCTTGTTCGCCATGTGATATCCACGAAGACTGCGACAAGAAGGCGAGCCGGGGCGTCGAGTGGGAGTTGTCCTATATCGCCGTTGATCCAATTCGTCCAGGTGCCGGAGCAGCCTAGGGACTGTAGTTTGTTTTTGAGCCAGTGGATAGCCGTTGCACGCGACGGGCATCCAATCATGAGGTGCTCCGCTGATTCAATGTCACTTTTGCACCTATCACACTCGGGATTTATCGTACCATCTATACGATTGGCCCTGTCACGGGTATAGAGGAGCCGGTGATTGAAGAGGAAAAAGGAGTCTCGAACGGAGAAAGGTAGGCGCGGGATAGTCTTCCAGATGGTGTGCCAGTCGAGTGTCGGATGTGCCAATTCGACATGGCCTGGTTCAAACGACGTCCGGATGCGGGTGGAATAAATCTTCCGATGAGTGGAGAGGGGTGAAACTTCGCCTCCTACACCGGCTAGTTGTACAATGAGTCTGCGAGCCTCTTCCACATGACGGGGACGGTGGAAGAAGGCGACTGGGGCAGCCGTTACAGCATAAAGTCCCAGCAGGCCACGCGTGGGAAAAGCCAGCCAATACCGTAGGAGGAAACGATCCACCGTGTCAGGCCCCAGTAGAGAAGACAGGATTTGGCGTAGGAAAAGGGAGCCGAGGAAAAATTCGGTGTGAATCATCGCTAGGCCACCTTCATCGACGCTCCGATAGATGGTTCCAGGAGGGGGCCGTTCCAGCCGGCCGGCCCACAGAAATTTCAGGGCCGCTCGATTAATTTTCTCGATCAGCAGCGGTGGACAGGGAAGGACCTAGCCGACGTAAATGATTCTTGAGAAGGCCTCCACTTTCAGGAATGTGACTCGGTGAAAGAGGGTGAAGCAGCGACCGATATTTGAACGTAGCAGGCCCTGGAAATGGCCGAACGCCTTTTCCCACGTTCTGGAGGTTGTTTCCTCGACGGAATGAGAAAAGGGGATTCCAAGAAGGGTTAACTTATCGACTGCTTCCAACCATTGTAATGGCCAAGATGTGCGGCGGCTCCAGCCACCTAGTCCTAGTGCCTTAGTTTTTGTTTTGTTGAGACGGCTGGACGTCCATTTGCAAAATTCGCCGATCACTTGGTCACTTAAGATGATATCTTCGTCGTTGTCAGTAAAAACTGCCACATCGTCGACAAATGCACGCACGGCCACCTTTCTCCCCAAAAAAGAGATGCCGTTCATCGCCGTGGATAATCGGAGCAGCAGCGGTTCCAGGAATAACACATAAAGGTGTATGGAAAGGGGGCACCCTTGTCGTAGAGATGACAAGCAGTCTACCTTTCCAGCAATCGACTGGCCGTTCAGCAGGAACATTTTGGCGTCGGTGTAGAGCGTTTTAATCCACTTCACGAAAGGAGGGGGATATCCAAATTTTTCCATGATGTCCCAAAGAATATCGCGCTGTACTAGGTCGTACGCCTTGGCGAAATCAATCCCAATCACTACTCCTGGCACAGATGTAATCATCGGGCCCATTCCTAAATCGATGTTACGCTCTCCAACGAAGGCGAGGATGTCACGGTAAAGGGACAAGTTGTCACTAATTTTTCGGCCCGGTATGCCGCCACGTTGGGCGTCGCCTATCACCTGGGGAAGCGTCTTCTTCAGTCGTGCCGCCATTACACCCGCCATGATTTTATAATCACAGTTGAGCAGCGTTATGGGCCGGTAATCCGTGGCTTTTGTCGGGCTCTCACACTTCGGAATGAGGCGGACGAGGCCGACTGACTGGGACCCGGACACCCGTCCGTCGTGTAAAACTGAAGTGAACATTTCCAGAAACACGGGTCCAATAACATCCCAAAATTGTTTGTAGAAGTCGTAGGGGATGCCATCTTCTCCGGGACTTTTGTTAGAGGGCAGCCGTGTGACAACAGCAGTGAGGTCGATCAAAGTCGGCGGTGATGTTAAGTCCGGAATTTGAGGCCTGCTACCGACGCTGTCCAGGAAGGACGCCCCCAATTGAGGGTCGCCGGCGTGGGTCTGACCAAAAACCGATTGGAAACCGTTAGTGAGGGCGGCGTTGATTGCTCCCAGATCCGAGAGTTGTCCTTCCGCGTCGGTGTGTAGTTCCACGATGTTGACGCTCCGGCCGTTGCTCTTTTCCTTCCGGACATGAAATAGGGACGGGCTGTCGATGTCGCTATCCGTCACACTTCGGGACCTGATATTCGCTCCCATGAGGGCGCGGAGGTGCCACTCCCGCGCCTCCTCGCGCAAGGCTTGGAAGGTGGGCCAATCGAGTTCAGTCGTAGGGTCTGTAATTTCAGCCAGGCAGTTTTGATAGAATTGGCCCATTGCCTTGACCAAAGAAGCTCTTCGTCTGCAATAGCTTTGAGCAATCCTTTTAACACCCGGTTTGAAAACGGAGTCCCACCAAGTCACGACGTTGATGGATTTGAGCGGGAGAGCTACGGCGTGACTAATAAACGTCGTCAGCTGCCGACGAAACGCATCCTCCGACAATATTTTCGTATTGAGCTTCCAAATAGACGGTCGGGGAGGCCGAGGCGTTGGAAGTACCGGTAGGATCGAACAAGCGGCGTGAAGCACCGCATGGTCCGTCACGTACGTAGTATCGGTGGTAATCAGTGTGAACTCCTGGCGGATGGATCTGGAGCAGTAAATGCGGTCGATCCGCGCTGATCCACCCTGGTGGAAATAGGTGTGACCGGAGTCACGGGGCCGTAAGGCCTTCCATACATCCACCAGCTCCAATCCCCCCACCAAAGCCACTAACGCATGATCGACTGGGGTGGAAGGGGTTGTACCCGCCTTCCGGAGCCTGTCGCCCCGATCATCAACCGCGTTAAAATCACCCATGAGAACAATTGGCTCCTTTACACAGGACAAAAAAGCAGGCACAATCACACGGAAAAAGGTACTTCGTTCATCACGGAAAATTCTTCCCGAGGGGGCATAGAGAGAAACAAATGATACTGAACCAAGATTAACACAGAGGAGACGACCATCAGGGTCACACATATGAGATTGCACTTTCAGGGTTTTGGAAACTAACACGGCAGTACCCGCCTTGTTGGGGCCGGGTGAAGCGAAAACTTGAAATCGACTTTCGAGAATGGGGCACGAAGAGAATGCTACTTCTTGGAGGCAGATGACATCAAACTCATTTGAAACACAATAGTTGAGGAGTAGTTGGAGACGTTCCGGTGTGCTGATTCTAGCAATATTTATAGATGCGACCTTCATGATTAGTTTTGCGTTTTCGTCTGTTTTCTCGATCGCGTCCGTCTTCTCTTCGGCGATGCGGGCACGCTGGAACTTGATTGTTCTTTGGTGGACATGTCCTCCTCAAATTCGGACGCTGACATGTCTGTGTGGCCGTGCTCCCGTGCGAGGTCGATGAGCACTTCGCCTGTTGGCGTCAGTTCCGCCGAGAGAGTCTCCATTTCTTGGGATTCGGCCACTATTGCCGTCGACGACTCTGTCGAGGATGGGAAGATGGTCGGTGGTGTTTCTGGCACTAAAATCGTCTCATCACCCTCAGCCTTGTTTTGATTTTTCTTCCGTCTTGAGACCTCCGTCCAAGATCCAACCGGGAGAGGTGGGAATTCAGCCGGGGTGATCGGCGGCCTTGAAGTTGATTGAAGCGCTGCCGCCATCGACTTTTCCTTACCCCCATTGGGTTTCTGTGGTGCAATCTTCGGTGGTGCCGGTAATAGGCGGCTTTTCCGTGCAGGGCAGTCCAGAGCCATATGACCGGGGAGGTTGCACTCACGACACGTTACCGGCTGGTTGGCGTATCGGACGTACACTTTATGTTCACCAACTTGAAGA
Source organism: Daphnia pulicaria (assembly GCF_021234035.1). Lineage (NCBI taxonomy): Eukaryota > Metazoa > Arthropoda > Branchiopoda > Diplostraca > Daphniidae > Daphnia > Daphnia pulicaria. The sequence goes on along the minus strand of NC_060919.1, from coordinate 188,284 downwards.
TAGGAGGGTATCGGAGAGTTAAGCGTCATTCGAACCGTGAGTTGGCCGGTAAGACATGGAATCATTCCGGCTGTTGCTCCAGCATATCGGTCCCGGCGAAGGTCAAGTACCGTACCAAATTCACGCAACCGGACTTTCATAACTTCCATGTTGGCATTTGCTGGGTAATCAGAAACCCTCACAAAACGCTCCTCCACATTTGGGTCCTTGATGAGAACGTTGATCTGACGACCTTCAATACAGTGTTGTCGGGCGCCGCCATGTTGGTTTAGGATGGCCGTTACGTCCGCCGTTTTGAACAGTGTGACTCGGACGACCTGGTCGCCAACCAAAAGGACTGGTGCAATTGCCAGAATCTGGCTTTCGCTGAGTCCCAGACCGGTGACGAAACGGTGTACTGATAACAATTGAAGCCTCGGGAAAGGGTTGCCGAACCCGATCTCAAAGGTGTCCTCGTACCGCATGGCGAAGCAGAGCCTCAAGCCTAGCGTCGGGAGGGGGGGGGGGGTGGGGAAAGAAACACAAATTACACACTCCACCTGCACTAAAACTGTGCACTAAGTTAGTAGAAGCACAATAAACCACGTAGTGGCACAGGGCACGGTTGAAAAGGTCCAAATAACTGGTCTAGTGGCTTGGCCACCTGGCGGCTTGGGGAGCTCTCCAAAAACACGTCCGACGAGCCTCTTGGGTGAAAGCCAAGTATCCTAGCCACTAGACCATATGGGATTTTGAACGAAGATTCCTGCCGAAACCCGAGATCGAACCAGGGACCTTTAGATCTTCAGTCTAACGCTCTCCCAACTGAGCTATTTCGGCACATTCAAAATGTAAATCAAACAAGAATAGTCCGGGTGACGGCCAATCTTTTTCGTCACAGCTACAAAGTGAACCCAATCGCATAACTCAAAAGACAAGCAATTCACTTTAGACATAGACGCTCGAAACACATTTTGACACTCTTTGAACACGGCTCATTGGTCTAGTCGTATGATTCTCGCTTAGGGTGCGAGAGGTCCCGGGTTCGATTCCCGGATGAGCCCTAGAAGATCCATTCTGATTTTATTATTGTTGTCTATAATCACTTCAAGTGTTGCATTTCATGGGGATGTAGCTCAGATGGTAGAGCGCTCGCTTAGCATGCGAGAAGTACGGGGATCGATACCCTGCATCTCCAGTACCACATGTTTTGCCTAGCATTGCACAATTGCAGACTCTTTACGCCTCATAATGATCAGATGTGACCGTTTTTGCCTGGGACATTACGGGAAATCATCGATACCGACGCTTTGATCTTTTCCAATAATGCAATCTTTTTCGAAATACTGATTTTGACTCTCCCAAATACTACTAGATGGCAGGTACGAAAACTGCCACGCCGTCTGTTGCCTTCCACCCTACCGGGACCAACTCCAGAGGAACTTCCGCACCCCACACGGACCAACATCAAATTGGGATTATCTTTGCTGATTTCCAACTTGTTACTGTAACACCGGAAATATCCGCAAATAAACGAAAAGAATTGAAACAATAGAATTCCTGAATAAAAAGTATCTCTCCGTTCCCATACCGGTAATCGAACCCGAGCCTCCTGGGTGAAAGCCAGGTATCCTAGCCACTAGACCATATGGGATTTTGAACGAAGATTCCTGCCGAAACCCGTGATCGAACCAGGGACCTTTAGATCTTCAGTCTAACGCTCTCCCAAATGAGCTATTTCGGCACATTCAAAATGTAAATCAAACAAGAATAGTCCGGGTGACGGCCAATCTTTTTCGTCACAGCTACAAAGTGAACCCAATCGCATAACTCAAAAGACAAGCAATTCACTTTAGACATAGACGCTCGAAACACATTTTGACACTCTTTGAACACGGCTCATTGGTCTAGTCGTATGATTCTCGCTTAGGGTGCGAGAGGTCCCGGGTTCGATTCCCGGATGAGCCCTAGAAGATCCATTCTGATTTTATTATTGTTGTCTATAATCACTTCAAGTGTTGCATTTCATGGGGATGTAGCTCAGATGGTAGAGCGCTCGCTTAACATGCGAGAAGTACGGGGATCGATACCCTGCATCTCCAGTACCACATGTTTTGCCTAGCATTGCACAATTGCAGACTCTTTACGCCTCATAATGATCAGATGTGACCGTTTTTGCCTGGGACATTACGGGAAATCATCGATACCGACGCTTTGATCTTTTCCAATAATGCAATCTTTTTCGAAATACTGATTTTGACTCTCCCAAATACTACTAGATGGCAGGTACGAAAACTGCCACGCCGTCTGTTGCCTTCCACCCTACCGGGACCAACTCCAGAGGAACTTCCGCACCCCACACGGACCAACATCAAATTGGGATTATCTTTGCTGATTTCCAACTTGTTACTGTAACACCGGAAATATCCGCAAATAAACGAAAAGAATTGAAACAATAGAATTCCTGAATAAAACGTATCTCTCCGTTCCCATACCGGGAATCGAACCTGAGCCTCCTGGGTGAAAGCCAGGTATCCTAGCCACTAGACCATATGGGATTTTGAACGAAGATTCCTGCCGAAACCCGGGATCGAACCAGGGACCTTTAGATCTTCAGTCTAACGCTCTACCAACTGAGCTATTTCGGCACATTCAAAATGTAAATCAAACAAGAATAGTCCGGGTGACGGCCAATCTTTTTCGTCACAGCTACAAAGTGAACCCAATCGCATAACTCAAAAGACAAGCAATTCACTTTAGACATAGACGCTCGAAACACATTTTGACACTCTTTGAACACGGCTCATTGGTCTAGTCGTATGATTCTCGCTTAGGGTGCGAGAGGTCCCGGGTTCGATTCCCGGATGAGCCCTAGAAGATCCATTCTGATTTTATTATTGTTGTCTATAATCACTTCAAGTGTTGCATTTCATGGGAATGTAGCTCAGATGGTAGAGCGCTCGCTTAGCATGCGAGAAGTACGGGGATCGATACCCTGCATCTCCAGTACCACATGTTTTGCCTAGCATTGCACAATTGCAGACTCTTTACGCCTCATAATGATCAGATGTGACCGTTTTTGCCTGGGACATTACGGGAAATCATCGATACCGACGCTTTGATCTTTTCCAATAATGCAATCTTTTTCGAAATACTGATTTTGACTCTCCCAAATACTACTAGATGGCAGGTACGAAAACTGCCACGCCGTCTGTTGCCTTCCACCCTACCGGGACCAACTCCAGAGGAACTTCCGCACCCCACACGGACCAACATCAAATTGGGATTATCTTTGCTGATTTCCAACTTGTTACTGTAACACCGGAAATATCCGCAAATAAACGAAAAGAATTGAAACAATAGAATTCCTGAATAAAACGTATCTCTCCGTTCCCATACCGGGAATCGAACCCGAGCCTCCTGGGTGAAAGCCAGGTATCCTAGCCACTAGACCATATGGGATTTTGATCGAAGATTCCTGCCGAAACCCGGGATCGAACCAGGGACCTTTAGATCTTCAGTCTAACGCTCTCCCAACTGAGCTATTTCGGCACATTCAAAATGTAAATCAAACAAGAATAGTCCGGGTGACGGCCAATCTTTTTCGTCACAGCTACAAAGTGAACCCAATCGCATAACTCAAAAGACAAGCAATTCACTTTAGACATAGACGCTCGAAACACATTTTGACACTCTTTGAACACGGCTCATTGGTCTAGTCGTATGATTCTCGCTTATGGTGCGAGAGGTCCCGGGTTCGATTCCCGGATGAGCCCTAGAAGATCCATTCTGATTTTATTATTGTTGTCTATAATCACTTCAAGTGTTGCATTTCATGGGGATGTAGCTCAGATGGTAGAGCGCTCGCTTAGCATGCGAGAAGTACGGGGATCGATACCCTGCATCTCCAGTACCACATGTTTTGCCTAGCATTGCACAATTGCAGACTCTTTACGCCTCATAATGATCAGATGTGACCGTTTTTGCCTGGGACATTACGGGAAATCATCGATACCGACGCTTTGATCTTTTCCAATAATGCAATCTTTTTCGAAATACTGATTTTGACTCTCCCAAATACTACTAGATGGCAGGTACGAAAACTGCCACGCCGTCTGTTGCCTTCCACCCTACCGGGACCAACTCCAGAGGAACTTCCGCACCCCACACGGACCAACATCAAATTGGGATTATCTTTACTGATTTCCAACTTGTTACTGTAACACCGGAAATATCCGCAAATAAACGAAAATAATTGAAACAATAGAATTCCTGAATAAAACGTATCTCTCCGTTCCCATACCGGGAATCGAACCCGAGCCTCCTGGGTGAAAGCCAGGTATCCTAGCCACTAGACCATATGGGATTTTGAACGAAGATTCCTGCCGAAACCCGGGATCGAACCAGGGACCTTTAGATCTTCAGTGTAACGCTCTCCCAACTGAGCTATTTCGGCACATTCAAAATGTAAATCAAACAAGAATAGTCCGGGTGACGGCCAATCTTTTTCGTCACAGCTACAAAGTGAACCCAATCGCATAACTCAAAAGACAAGCAATTCACTTTAGACATAGACGCTCGAAACACATTTTGACACTCTTTGAACACGGCTCATTGGTCTAGTCGTATGATTCTCGCTTAGGGTGCGAGAGGTCCCGGGTTCGATTCCCGGATGAGCCCTAGAAGATCCATTCTGATTTTATTATTGTTGTCTATAATCACTTCAAGTGTTGCATTTCATGGGGATGTAGCTCAGATGGTAGAGCGCTCGCTTAGCATGCGAGAAGTACGGGGATCGATACCCTGCATCTCCAGTACCACATGTTTTGCCTAGCATTGCACAATTGCAGACTCTTTACGCCTCATAATGATCAGATGTGACCGTTTTTGCCTGGGACATTACGGGAAATCATCGATACCGACGCTTTGATCTTTTCCAATAATGCAATCTTTTTCGAAATACTGATTTTGACTCTCCCAAATACTACTAGATGGCAGGTACGAAAACTGCCACGCCGTCTGTTGCCTTCCACCCTACCGGGACCAACTCCAGAGGAACTTCCGCACCCCACACGGACCAACATCAAATTGGGATTATCTTTGCTGATTTCCAACTTGTTACTGTAACACCGGAAATATCCGCAAATAAACGAAAAGAATTGAAACAATAGAATTCCTGAATAAAACGTATCTCTCCGTTCCCATACCGGGAATCGAACCCGAGCCTCCTGGGTGAAAGCCAGGTATCCTAGCCACTAGACCATATGGGATTTTGATCGAAGATTCCTGCCGAAACCCGGGATCGAACCAGGGACCTTTAGATCTTCAGTCTAACGCTCTCCCAACTGAGCTATTTCGGCACATTCAAAATGTAAATCAAACAAGAATAGTTCGGGTGACGGCCAATCTTTTTCGTCACAGCTACAAAGTGAACCCAATCGCATAACTCAAAAGACAAGCAATTCACTTTAGACATAGACGCTCGAAACACATTTTGACACTCTTTGAACACGGCTCATTGGTCTAGTCGTATGATTCTCGCTTAGGGTGCGAGATGTCCCGGGTTCGATTCCCGGATGAGCCCTAGAAGATCCATTCTGATTTTATTATTGTTGTCTATAATCACTTCAAGTGTTGCATTTCATGGGGATGTAGCTCAGATGGTAGAGCGCTCGCTTAGCATGCGAGAAGTACGGGGATCGATACCCTGCATCTCCAGTACCACATGTTTTGCCTAGCATTGCACAATTGCAGACTCTTTACGCCTCATAATGATCAGATGTGACCGTTTTTGCCTGGGACATTACGGGAAATCATCGATACCGACGCTTTGATCTTTTCCAATAATGCAATCTTTTTCGAAATACTGATTTTGACTCTCCCAAATACTACTAGATGGCAGGTACGAAAACTGCCACGCCGTCTGTTGCCTTCCACCCTACCGGGACCAACTCCAGAGGAACTTCCGCACCCCACACGGACCAACATCAAATTGGGATTATCTTTGCTGATTTCCAACTTGTTACTGTAACACCGGAAATATCCGCAAATAAACGAAAAGAATTGAAACAATAGAATTCCTGAATAAAACATATCTCTCCGTTCCCATACCGGGAATCGAACCCGAGCCTCCTGGGTGAAAGCCAGGTATCCTAGCCACTAGACCATATGGGATTTTGAACGAAGATTCCTGCCGAAACCCGGGATCGAACCAGGGACCTTTAGATCTTCAGTCTAACGCTCTCCCAACTGAGCTATTTCGGCACATTCAAAATGTAAATCAAACAAGAATAGTCCGGGTGACGGCCAATCTTTTTCGTCACAGCTACAAAGTGAACCCAATCGCATAACTCAAAAGACAAGCAATTCACTTTAGACATAGACGCTCGAAACACATTTTGACACTCTTTGAACACGGCTCATTGGTCTAGTCGTATGATTCTCGCTTAGGGTGCGAGAGGTCCCGGGTTCGATTCCCGTATGAGCCCTAGAAAATCCATTCTGATCTTATTATTGTTGTCTATAATCACTTCAAGTGTTGCATTTCATGGGGATGTAGCTCAGATGGTAGAGCGCTCGCTTAGCATGCGAGAAGTACGGGGATCGATACCCTGCATCTCCAATACCACATGTTTTGCCTAGCATTGCACAATTGCAGACTCTTTACGCCTCATAATGATCAGATGTGACCGTTTTTGCCTTGGACATTACGGGAAATCATCGATACCGACGCTTTGATCTTTTCCAATAATGCAATCTTTTTCGAAATACTGATTTTGACTCTCCCAAATACTACTAGATGGCAGGTACGAAAACTGCCACGCCGTCTGTTGCCTTCCACCCTACCGGGACCAACTCCAGAGGAACTTCCGCACCCCACACGGACCAACATCAAATTGGGATTATCTTTGCTGATTTCCAACTTGTTACTGTAACACCGGAAATATCCGCAAATAAACGAAAAGAATTGAAACAATAGAATTCCTGAATAAAACGTATCTCTCCGTTCCCATACCGGGAATCGAACCCGAGCCTCCTGGGTGAAAGCCAGGTATCTAGCCACTAGACCATATGGGATTTTGAACGAAGATTCCTGCCGAAACCCGGGATCGAACCAGGGACCTTTAGATCTTCAGTCTAACGCTCTCCCAACTGAGCTATTTCGGCACGTTCAAAATGTAAATCAAACAAGAATAGTCCGGGTGACGGCCAATCTTTTTCGTCACAGCTACAAAGTGAACCCAATCGCATAACTCAAAAGACAAGCAATTCACTTTAGACATAGACGCTCGAAACACATTTTGACACTCTTTGAACACGGCTCATTGGTCTAGTCGTATGATTCTCGCTTAGGGTGCGAGAGGTCCCGGGTTCGATTCCCGGATGAGCCCTAGAAGATCCATTCTGATTTTATTATTGTTGTCTATAATCACTTCAAGTATTGCATTTCATGGGGATGTAGCTCAGATGGTAGAGCGCTCGCTTAGCATGCGAGAAGTACGGGGATCGATACCCTGCATCTCCAGTACCACATGTTTTGCCTAGCATTGCACAATTGCAGACTCTTTACGCCTCATAATGATCAGATGTGACCGTTTTTGCCTGGGACATTACGGGAAATCATCGATACCGACGCTTTGATCTTTTCCAATAATGCAATCTTTTTCGAAATACTGATTTTGACTCTCCCAAATACTACTAGATGGCAGGTACGAAAACTGCCACGCCGTCTGTTGCCTTCCACCCTACCGGGACCAACTCCAGAGGAACTTCCGCACCCCACACGGACCAACATCAAATTGGGATTATCTTTGCTGATTTCCAACTTGTTACTGTAACACCGGAAATATCCGCAAATAAACGAAAAGAATTGAAACAATAGAATTCCTAATTCAAAGAATAAAACGTATCTCTCCGTTCCCATACCGGGAATCGAACCCGAGCCTCCTGGGTGAAAGCCAGGTATCCTAGCCACTAGACCATATGGGATTTTGAACGAAGATTCCTGCCGAAACCCGGGATCGAACCAGGGACCTTTAGATCTTCAGTCTAACGCTCTCCCAACTGAGCTATTTCGGCACATTCAAAATGTAAATCAAACAAGAATAGTCCGGGTGACGGCCAATCTTTTTCGTCACAGCTACAAAGTGAACCCAATCGCATAACTCAAAAGACAAGCAATTCTCTTTAGACATAGACGCTCGAAACACATTTTGACACTCTTTGAACACGGCTCATTGGTCTAGTCGTATGATTCTCGCTTAGGGTGCGAGAGGTCCCGGGTTCGATTCCCGGATGAGCCCTAGAAGATCCATTCTGATTTTATTATTGTTGTCTATAATCACTTCAAGTGTTGCATTTCATGGGGATGTAGCTCAGATGGTAGAGCGCTCGCTTAGCATGCGAGAAGTACGGGGATCGATACCCTGCATCTCCAGTACCACATGTTTTGCCTAGCATTGCACAATTGCAGACTCTTTACGCCTCATAATGATCAGATGTGACCGTTTTTGCCTGGGACATTACGGGAAATCATCGATACCGACGCTTTGATCTTTTCCAATAATGCAATCTTTTTCGAAATACTGATTTTGACTCTCCCAAATACTACTAGATGGCAGGTACGAAAACTGCCACGCCGTCTGTTGCCTTCCACCCTACCGGGACCAACTCCAGAGGAACTTCCGCACCCCACACGGACCAACATCAAATTGGGATTATCTTTGCTGATTTCCAACTTGTTACTGTAACACCGGAAATATCCGCAAATAAACGAAAAGAATTGAAACAATAGAATTCCTGAATAAAACGTATCTCTCCGTTCCCATACCGGGAATCGAACCCGAGCCTCCTGGGTGAAAGCCAGGTATCCTAGCCACTAGACCATATGGGATTTTGAACGAAGATTCCTGCCGAAACCCGGGATCGAACCAGGGACCTTTAGATCTTCAGTCTAACGCTCTCCCAACTGAGCTATTTCGGCACATTCAAAATGTAAATCAAACAAGAATAGTCCGGGTGACGGCCAATCTTTTTCGTCACAGCTACAAAGTGAACCCAATCGCATAACTCAAAAGACAAGCAATTCACTTTAGACATAGACGCTCGAAACACATTTTGACACTCTTTGAACACGGCTCATTGGTCTAGTCGTATGATTCTCGCTTAGGGTGCGAGAGGTCCCGGGTTCGATTCCCGGATGAGCCCTAGAAGATCCATTCTGATTTTATTATTGTTGTCTATAATCACTTCAAGTGTTGCATTTCATGGGGATGTAGCTCAGATGGTAGAGCGCTCGCTTAGCATGCGAGAAGTACGGGGATCGATACCCTGCATCTCCAGTACCACATGTTTTGCCTAGCATTGCACAATTGCAGACTCTTTACGCCTCATAATGATCAGATGTGACCGTTTTTGCCTGGGACATTACGGGAAATCATCGATACCGACGCTTTGATCTTTTCCAATAATGCAATCTTTTTCGAAATACTGATTTTGACTCTCCCAAATACTACTAGATGGCAGGTACGAAAACTGCCACGCCGTCTGTTGCCTTCCACCCTACCGGGACCAACTCCAGAGGAACTTCCGCACCCCACACGGACCAACATCAAATTGGGATTATCTTTGCTGATTTCCAACTTGTTACTGTAACACCGGAAATATCCGCAAATAAACGAAAAGAATTGAAACAATAGAATTCCTGAATAAAACGTATCTCTCCGTTCCCATACCGGGAATCGAACCCGAGCCTCCTGGGTGAAAGCCAGGTATCCTAGCCACTAGACCATATGGGATTTTGAACGAAGATTCCTGCCGAAACCCGGGATCGAACCAGGGACCTTTAGATCTTCAGTCTAACGCTCTCCCAACTGAGCTATTTCGGCACATTCAAAATGTAAATCAAACAAGAATAGTCCGGGTGACGGCCAATCTTTTTCGTCACAGCTACAAAGTGAACCCAATCGCATAACTCAAAAGACAAGCAATTCACTTTAGACATAGACGCTCGAAACACATTTTGACACTCTTTGAACACGGCTCATTGGTCTAGTCGTATGATTCTCGCTTAGGGTGCGAGAGGTCCCGGGTTCGATTCCCGGATGAGCCCTAGAAGATCCATTCTGATTTTATTATTGTTGTCTATAATCACTTCAAGTGTTGCATTTCATGGGGATGTAGCTCAGATGGTAGAGCGCTCGCTTAGCATGCGAGAAGTACGGGGATCGATACCCTGCATCTCCAGTACCACATGTTTTGCCTAGCATTGCACAATTGCAGACTCTTTACGCCTCATAATGATCAGATGTGACCGTTTTTGCCTGGGACATTACGGGAAATCATCGATACCGACGCTTTGATCTTTTCCAATAATGCAATCTTTTTCGAAATACTGATTTTGACTCTCCCAAATACTACTAGATGGCAGGTACGAAAACTGCCACGCCGTCTGTTGCCTTCCACCCTACCGGGACCAACTCCAGAGGAACTTCCGCACCCCACACGGACCAACATCAAATTGGGATTATCTTTGCTGATTTCCAACTTGTTACTGTAACACCGGAAATATCCGCAAATAAACGAAAAGAATTGAAACAATAGAATTCCTGAATAAAACGTATCTCTCCGTTCCCATACCGGGAATCGAACCCGAGCCTCCTGGGTGAAAGCCAGGAATCCTAGCCACTAGACCATATGGGATTTTGAACGAAGATTCCTGCCGAAACCCGGGATCGAACCAGGGACCTTTAGATCTTCAGTCTAACGCTCTCCCAACTGAGCTATTTCGGCACATTCAAAATGTAAATCAAACAAGAATAGTGCGGGTGACGGCCAATCTTTTTCGTCACAGCTACAAAGTGAACCCAATCGCATAACTCAAAAGACAAGCAATTCACTTTAGACATAGACGCTCGAAACACATTTTGACACTCTTTGAACACGGCTCATTGGTCTAGTCGTATGATTCTCGCTTAGGGTGCGAGAGGTCCCGGGTTCGATTCCCGGATGAGCCCTAGAAGATCCATTCTGATTTTATTATTGTTGTCTATAATCACTTCAAGTGTTGCATTTCATGGGGATGTAGCTCAGATGGTAGAGCGCTCGCTTAGCATGCGAGAAGTACGGGGATCGATACCCTGCATCTCCAGTACCACATGTTTTGCCTAGCATTGCACAATTGCAGACTCTTTACGCCTCATAATGATCAGATGTGACCGTTTTTGCCTGGGACATTACGGGAAATCATCGATACCGACGCTTTGATCTTTTCCAATAATGCAATCTTTTTCGAAATACTGATTTTGACTCTCCCAAATACTACTAGATGGCAGGTACGAAAACTGCCACGCCGTCTGTTGCCTTCCACCCTACCGGGACCAACTCCAGAGGAACTTCCGCACCCCACACGGACCAACATCAAATTGGGATTATCTTTGCTGATTTCCAACTTGTTACTGTAACACCGGAAATATCCGCAAATAAACGAAAAGAATTGAAACAATAGAATTCCTGAATAAAACGTATCTCTCCGTTCCCATACCGGGAATCGAACCCGAGCCTCCTTGGTGAAAGCCAGGTATCCTAGCCACTAGACCATATGGGATTTTGAACGAAGATTCCTGCCGAAACCCGGGATCGAACCAGGGACCTTTAGATCTTCAGTCTAACGCTCTCCCAACTGAGCTATTTCGGCACATTCAAAATGTAAATCAAACAAGAATAGTCCGGGTGACGGCCAATCTTTTTCGTCACAGCTACAAAGTGAACCCAATCGCATAACTCAAAAGACAAGCAATTCACTTTAGACATAGACGCTCGAAACACATTTTGACACTCTTTGAACACGGCTCATTGGTCTAGTCGTATGATTCTCGCGTAGGGTGCGAGAGGTCCCGGGTTCGATTCCCGGATGAGCCCTAGAAGATCCATTCTGATTTTATTATTGTTGTCTATAATCACTTCAAGTGTTGCATTTCATGGGGATGTAGCTCAGATGGTAGAGCGCTCGCTTAGCATGCGAGAAGTACGGGGATCGATACCCTGCATCTCCAGTACCACATGTTTTGCCTAGCATTGCGCAATTGCAGACTCTTTACGCCTCATAATGATCAGATGTGACCGTTTTTGCCTGGGACATTACGGGAAATCATCGATACCGACGCTTTGATCTTTTCCAATAATGCAATCTTTTTCGAAATACTGATTTTGACTCTCCCAAATACTACTAGATGGCAGGTACGAAAACTGCCACGCCGTCTGTTGCCTTCCACCCTACCGGGACCAACTCCAGAGGAACTTCCGCACCCCACACGGACCAACATCAAATTGGGATTATCTTTGCTGATTTCCAACTTGTTACTGTAACACCGGAAATATCCGCAAATAAACGAAAAGAATTGAAACAATAGAATTCCTGAATAAAACGTATCTCTCCGTTCCCATACCGGGAATCGAACCCGAGCCTCCTGGGTGAAAGCCAGGTATCCTAGCCACTAGACCATATGGGATTTTGAACGAAGATTCCTGCCGAAACCCGGGATCGAACCAGGGACCTTTAGATCTTCAGTCTAACGCTCTCCCAACTGAGCTATTTCGGCACATTCAAAATGTAAATCAAACAAGAATAGTCCGGGTGACGGCCAATCTTTTTCGTCACAGCTACAAAGTGAACCCAATCGCATAACTCAAAAGACAAGCAATTCACTTTAGACATAGACGCTCGAAACACATTTTGACACTCTTTGAACACGGCTCATTGGTCTAGTCGTATGATTCTCGCTTAGGGTGCGAGAGGTCCCGGGTTCGATTCCCGGATGAGCCCTAGAAGATCCATTCTGATTTTATTATTGTTGTCTATAATCACTTCAAGTATTGCATTTCATGGGGATGTAGCTCAGATGGTAGAGCGCTCGCTTAGCATGCGAGAAGTACGGGGATCGATACCCTGCATCTCCAGTACCACATGTTTTGCCTAGCATTGCACAATTGCAGACTCTTTACGCCTCATAATGATCAGATGTGACCGTTTTTGCCTGGGACATTACGGGAAATCATCGATACCGACGCTTTGATCTTTTCCAATAATGCAATCTTTTTCGAAATACTGATTTTGACTCTCCCAAATACTACTAGATGGCAGGTACGAAAACTGCCACGCCGTCTGTTGCCTTCCACCCTACCGGGACCAACTCCAGAGGAACTTCCGCACCCCACACGGACCAACATCAAATTGGGATTATCTTTGCTGATTTCCAACTTGTTACTGTAACACCGGAAATATCCGAAAATAAACGAAAAGAATTGAAACAATAGAATTCCTGAATAAAACGTATCTCTCCGTTCCCATACCGGGAATCGAACCCGAGCCTCCTGGGTGAAAGCCAGGTATCCTAGCCACTAGACCATATGGGATTTTGAACGAAGATTCCTGCCGAAACCCGGGATCGAACCAGAGACCTTTAGATCTTCAGTCTAACGCTCTCCCAACTGAGCTATTTCGGCACATTCAAAATGTAAATCAAACAAGAATAGTCCGGGTGACGGCCAATCTTTTTCGTCACAGCTACAAAGTGAACCCAATCGCATAACTCAAAAGACAAGCAATTCACTTTAGACATAGACGCTCGAAACACATTTTGACACTCTTTGAACACGGCTCATTGGTCTAGTCGTATGATTCTCGCTTAGGGTGCGAGAGGTCCCGGGTTCGATTCCCGGATGAGCCCTAGAAGATCCATTCTGATTTTATTATTGTTGTCTATAATCACTTCAAGTATTGCATTTCATGGGGATGTAGCTCAGATGGTAGAGCGCTCGCTTAGCATGCGAGAAGTACGGGGATCGATACCCTGCATCTCCAGTACCACATGTTTTGCCTAGCATTGCACAATTGCAGACTCTTTACGCCTCATAATGATCAGATGTGACCGTTTTTGCCTGGGACATTACGGGAAATCATCGATACCGACGCTTTGATCTTTTCCAATAATGCAATCTTTTTCGAAATACTGATTTTGACTCTCCCAAATACTACTAGATGGCAGGTACGAAAACTGCCACGCCGTCTGTTGCCTTCCACCCTACCGGGACCAACTCCAGAGGAACTTCCGCACCCCACACGGACCAACATCAAATTGGGATTATCTTTGCTGATTTCCAACTTGTTACTGTAACACCGGAAATATCCGCAAATAAACGAAAAGAATTGAAACAATAGAATTCCTGAATAAAACGTATCTCTCCGTTCCCATACCGGGAATCGAACCCGAGCCTCCTGGGTGAAAGCCAGGTATCCTAGCCACTAGACCATATGGGATTTTGAACGAAGATTCCTGCCGAAACCCGGGATCGAACCAGGGACCTTTAGATCTTCAGTCTAACGCTCTCCCAACTGAGCTATTTCGGCACATTCAAAATGTAAATCAAACAAGAATATTCCGGGTGACGGCCAATCTTTTTCGTCACAGCTACAAAGTGAACCCAATCGCATAACTCAAAAGACAAGCAATTCTCTTTAGACATAGACGCTCGAAACACATTTTGACACTCTTTGAACACGGCTCATTGGTCTAGTCGTATGATTCTCGCTTAGGGTGCGAGAGGTCCCGGGTTCGATTCCCGGATGAGCCCTAGAAGATCCATTCTGATTTTATTATTGTTGTCTATAATCACTTCAAGTGTTGCATTTCATGGGGATGTAGCTCAGATGGTAGAGCGCTCGCTTAGCATGCGAGAAGTACGGGGATCGATACCCTGCATCTCCAGTACCACATGTTTTGCCTAGCATTGCACAATTGCAGACTCTTTACGCCTCATAATGATCAGATGTGACCGTTTTTGCCTGGGACATTACGGGAAATCATCGATACCGACGCTTTGATCTTTTCCAATAATGCAATCTTTTTCGAAATACTGATTTTGACTCTCCCAAATACTACTAGATGGCAGGTACGAAAACTGCCACGCCGTCTGTTGCCTTCCACCCTACCGGGACCAACTCCAGAGGAACTTCCGCACCCCACACGGACCAACATCAAATTGGGATTATCTTTGCTGATTTCCAACTTGTTACTGTAACACCGGAAATATCCGCAAATAAACGAAAAGAATTGAAACAATAGAATTCCTGAATAGAACGTATCTCTCCGTTCCCATACCGGGAATCGAACCCGAGCCTCCTGGGTGAAAGCCAGGTATCCTAGCCACTAGACCATATGGGATTTTGAACGAAGATTCCTGCCGAAACCCGGGATCGAACCAGGGACCTTTAGATCTTCAGTCTAACGCTCTCCCAACTGAGCTATTTCGGCACATTCAAAATGTAAATCAAACAAGAATAGTCCGGGTGACGGCCAATCTTTTTCGTCACAGCTACAAAGTGAACCCAATCGCATAACTCAAAAGACAAGCAATTCACTTTAGACATAGACGCTCGAAACACATTTTGACACTCTTTGAACACGGCTCATTGGTCTAGTCGTATGATTCTCGCTTAGGGTGCGAGAGGTCCCGGGTTCGATTCCCGGATGAGCCCTAGAAGATCCATTCTGATTTTATTATTGTTGGTTATAATCACTTCAAGTGTTGCATTTCATGGGGATGTAGCTCAGATGGTAGAGCGCTCGCTTAGCATGCGAGAAGTACGGGGATCGATACCCTGCATCTCCAGTACCACATGTTTTGCCTAACATTGCACAATTGCAGACTCTTTACGCCTCATAATGATCAGATGTGACCGTTTTTGCCTGGGACATTACGGGAAATCATCGATACCGACGCTTTGATCTTTTCCAATAATGCAATCTTTTTCGAAATACTGATTTTGACTCTCCCAAATACTACTAGATGGCAGGTACGAAAACTGCCACGCCGTCTGTTGCCTTCCACCCTACCGGGACCAACTCCAGAGGAACTTCCGCACCCCACACGGACCAACATCAAATTGGGATTATCTTTGCTGATTTCCAACTTGTTACTGTAACACCGGAAATATCCGCAAATAAACGAAAAGAATTGAAACAATAGAATTCCTGAATAAAACGTATCTCTCCGTTCCCATACCGGGAATCGAACCCGAGCCTCCTGGGTGAAAGCCAGGTATCCTAGCCACTAGACCATATGGGATTTTGAACGAAGATTCCTGCCGAAACCCGGGATCGAACCAGGGACCTTTAGATCTTCAGTCTAACGCTCTCCCAACTGAGCTATTTCGGCACATTCAAAATGTAAATCAAACAAGAATAGTCCGGGTGACGGCCAATCTTTTTCGTCACAGCTACAAAGTGAACCCAATCGCATAACTCAAAAGACAAGCAATTCACTTTAGACATAGACGCTCGAAACACATTTTGACACTCTTTGAACACGGCTCATTGGTCTAGTCGTATGATTCCCGCTTAGGGTGCGAGAGGTCCCGGGTTCGATTCCCGGATGAGCCCTAGAAGATCCATTCTGATTTTATTATTGTTGTCTATAATCACTTCAAGTGTTGCATTTCATGGGGATGTAGCTCAGATGGTAGAGCGCTCGCTTAGCATGCGAGAAGTACGGGGATCGATACCCTGCATCTCCAGTACCACATGTTTTGCCTAACATTGCACAATTGCAGACTCTTTACGCCTCATAATGATCAGATGTGACCGTTTTTGCCTGGGACATTACGGGAAATCATCGATACCGACGCTTTGATCTTTTCCAATAATGCAATCTTTTTCGAAATACTGATTTTGACTCTCCCAAATACTACTAGATGGCAGGTACGAAAACTGCCACGCCGTCTGTTGCCTTCCACCCTACCGGGACCAACTCCAGAGGAACTTCCGCACCCCACACGGACCAACATCAAATTGGGATTATCTTTGCTGATTTCCAACTTGTTACTGTAACACCGGAAATATCCGCAAATAAACGAAAAGAATTGAAACAATAGAATTCCTGAATAAAACGTATCTCTCCGTTCCCATACCGGGAATCGAACCCGAGCCTCCTGGGTGAAAGCCAGGTATCCTAGCCACTAGACCATATGGGATTTTGAACGAAGATTCCTGCCGAAACCCGGGATCGAACCAGGGACCTTTAGATCTTCAGTCTAACGCTCTCCCAACTGAGCTATTTCGGCACATTCAATATGT
This sequence comes from Daphnia pulicaria, assembly GCF_021234035.1. Classification (NCBI taxonomy): domain Eukaryota; kingdom Metazoa; phylum Arthropoda; class Branchiopoda; order Diplostraca; family Daphniidae; genus Daphnia; species Daphnia pulicaria. Next base: position 171,173 of record NC_060919.1, on the reverse strand, counting down.
AAATCAAACAAGAATAGTCCGGGTGACGGTCAATCTTTTTCGTCACAGCTACAAAGTGAACCCAATCGCATAACTCAAAAGACAAGCAATTCACTTTAGACATAGACGCTCGAAACACATTTTGACACTCTTTGAACACGGCTCATTGGTCTAGTCGTATGATTCTCGCTTAGGGTGCGAGAGGTCCCGGGTTCGATTCCCGGATGAGCCCTAGAAGATCCATTCTGATTTTATTATTGTTGTCTATAATCACTTCAAGTGTTGCATTTCATGGGGATGTAGCTCAGATGGATGCGAGCGCTCGCTCGCTTAGCATGCGAGAAGTACGGGGATCGATACCCTGCATCTCCAGTACCACATGTTTTGCCTAGCATTGCACAATTGCAGACTCTTTACGCCTCATAATGATCAGATGTGACCGTTTTTGCCTGGGACATTACGGGAAATCATCGATACCGACGCTTTGATCTTTTCCAATAATGCAATCTTTTTCGAAATACTGATTTTGACTCTCCCAAATACTACTAGATGGCAGGTACGAAAACTGCCACGCCGTCTGTTGCCTTCCACCCTACCGGGACCAACTCCAGAGGAACTTCCGCACCCCACACGGACCAACATCAAATTGGGATTATCTTTGCTGATTTCCAACTTGTTACTGTAACACCGGAAATATCCGCAAATAAACGAAAAGAATTGAAACAATAGAATTCCTAATTCAAAGAATAAAACGTATCTCTCCGTTCCCATACCGGGAATCGAACCCGAGCCTCCTGGGTGAAAGCCAGGTATCCTAGCCACTAGACCATATAGGATTTTGAACGAAGATTCCTGCCGAAACCCGGGATCGAACCAGGGACCTTTAGATCTTTCTGATTTTATTATTGTTGTCTATAATCACTTCAAGTGTTGCATTTCATGGGGATGTAGCTCAGATGGTAGAGCGCTCGCTTAGCATGCGAGAAGTACGGGGATCGATACCCTGCATCTCCAGTACCACATGTTTTGCCTAGCATTGCACAATTGCAGACTCTTTACGCCTCATAATGATCAGATGTGACCGTTTTTGCCTGGGACATTACGGGAAATCATCGATACCGACGCTTTGATCTTTTCCAATAATGCAATCTTTTTCGAAATACTGATTTTGACTCTCCCAAATACTACTAGATGGCAGGTACGAAAACTGCCACGCCGTCTGTTGCCTTCCACCCTACCGGGACCAACTCCAGAGGAACTTCCGTACCCCACACGGACCAACATCAAATTGGGATTATCTTTGCTGATTTCCAACTTGTTACTGTAACACCGGAAATATCCGCAAATAAACGAAAAGAATTGAAACAATAGAATTCCTGAATAAAACGTATCTCTCCGTTCCCATACCGGGAATCGAACCCGAGCCTCCTGGGTGAAAGCCAGGTATCCTAGCCACTAGACCATATGGGATTTTGAACGAAGATTCCTGCCGAAACCCGGGATCGAACCAGGGACCTTTAGATCTTCAGTCTAACGCTCTCCCAACTGAGCTATTTCGGCACATTCAAAATGTAAATCAAACAAGAATAGTCCGGGTGACGGCCAATCTTTTTCGTCACAGCTACAAAGTGAACCCAATCGCATAACTCAAAAGACAAGCAATTCTCTTTAGACATAGACGCTCGAAACACATTTTGACACTCTTTGAACACGGCTCATTGGTCTAGTCGTATGATTCTCGCTTAGGGTGCGAGAGGTCCCGGGTTCGATTCCCGGATGAGCCCTAGAAGATCCATTCTGATTTTATTATTGTTGTCTATAATCACTTCAAGTGTTGCATTTCATGGGGATGTAGCTCAGATGGTAGAGCGCTCGCTTAGCATGCGAGAAGTACGGGGATCGATACCCTGCATCTCCAGTACCACATGTTTTGCCTAGCATTGCACAATTGCAGACTCTTTACGCCTCATAATGATCAGATGTGACCGTTTTTGCCTGGGACATTACGGGAAATCATCGATACCGACGCTTTGATCTTTTCCAATAATGCAATCTTTTTCGAAATACTGATTTTGACTCTCCCAAATACTACTAGATGGCAGGTACGAAAACTGCCACGCCGTCTGTTGCCTTCCACCCTACCGGGACCAACTCCAGAGGAACTTCCGCACCCCACACGGACCAACATCAAATTGGGATTATCTTTGCTGATTTCCAACTTGTTACTGTAACACCGGAAATATCCGCAAATAAACGAAAAGAATTGAAACAATAGAATTCCTGAATAAAACGTATCTCTCCGTTCCCATACCGGGAATCGAACCCGAGCCTCCTGGGTGAAAGCCAGGTATCCTAGCCACTAGACCATATGGGATTTTGAACGAAGATTCCTGCCGAAACCCGGGATCGAACCAGGGACCTTTAGATCTTCAGTCTAACGCTCTCCCAACTGAGCTATTTCGGCACATTCAAAATGTAAATCAAACAAGAATAGTCCGGGTGACGGCCAATCTTTTTCGTCACAGCTACAAAGTGAACCCAATCGCATAACTCAAAAGACAAGCAATTCACTTTAGACATAGACGCTCGAAACACATTTTGACACTCTTTGAACACGGCTCATTGGTCTAGTCGTATGATTCTCGCTTAGGGTGCGAGAGGTCCCGGGTTCGATTCCCGGATGAGCCCTAGAAGATCCATTCTGATTTTATTATTGTTGTCTATAATCACTTCAAGTGTTGCATTTCATGGGGATGTAGCTCAGATGGTAGAGCGCTCGCTTAGCATGCGAGAAGTACGGGGATCGATACCCTGCATCTCCAGTACCACATGTTTTGCCTAGCATTGCACAATTGCAGACTCTTTACGCCTCATAATGATCAGATGTGACCGTTTTTGCCTGGGACATTACGGGAAATCATCGATACCGACGCTTTGATCTTTTCCAATAATGCAATCTTTTTCGAAATACTGATTTTGACTCTCCCAAATACTACTAGATGGCAGGTACGAAAACTGCCACGCCGTCTGTTGCCTTCCACCCTACCGGGACCAACTCCAGAGGAACTTCCGCACCCCACACGGACCAACATCAAATTGGGATTATCTTTGCTGATTTCCAACTTGTTACTGTAACACCGGAAATATCCGCAAATAAACGAAAAGAATTGAAACAATAGAATTCCTGAATAAAACGTATCTCTCCGTTCCCATACCGGGAATCGAACCCGAGCCTCCTGGGTGAAAGCCAGGTATCCTAGCCACTAGACCATATAGGATTTTGAACGAAGATTCCTGCCGAAACCCGGGATCGAACCAGGGACCTTTAGATCTTTCTGATTTTATTATTGTTGTCTATAATCACTTCAAGTGTTGCATTTCATGGGGATGTAGCTCAGATGGTAGAGCGCTCGCTTAGCATGCGAGAAGTACGGGGATCGATACCCTGCATCTCCAGTACCACATGTTTTGCCTAGCATTGCACAATTGCAGACTCTTTACGCCTCATAATGATCAGATGTGACCGTTTTTGCCTGGGACATTACGGGAAATCATCGATACCGACGCTTTGATCTTTTCCAATAATGCAATCTTTTTCGAAATACTGATTTTGACTCTCCCAAATACTACTAGATGGCAGGTACGAAAACTGCCACGCCGTCTGTTGCCTTCCACCCTACCGGGACCAACTCCAGAGGAACTTCCGCACCCCACACGGACCAACATCAAATTGGGATTATCTTTGCTGATTTCCAACTTGTTACTGTAACACCGGAAATATCCGCAAATAAACGAAAAGAATTGAAACAATAGAATTCCTGAATAAAACGTATCTCTCCGTTCCCATACCGGGAATCGAACCCGAGCCTCCTGGGTGAAAGCCAGGTATCCTAGCCACTAGACCATATGGGATTTTGAACGAAGATTCCTGCCGAAACCCGGGATCGAACCAGGGACCTTTAGATCTTCAGTCTAACGCTCTCCCAACTGAGCTATTTCGGCACATTCAAAATGTAAATCAAACAAGAATAGTCCGGGTGACGGCCAATCTTTTTCGTCACAGCTACAAAGTGAACCCAATCGCATAACTCAAAAGACAAGCAATTCACTTTAGACATAGACGCTCGAAACACATTTTGACACTCTTTGAACACGGCTCATTGGTCTAGTCGTATGATTCTCGCTTAGGGTGCGAGAGGTCCCGGGTTCGATTCCCGGATGAGCCCTAGAAGATCCATTCTGATTTTATTATTGTTGTCTATAATCACTTCAAGTGTTGCATTTCATGGGGATGTAGCTCAGATGGTAGAGCGCTCGCTTAGCATGCGAGAAGTACGGGGATCGATACCCTGCATCTCCAGTACCACATGTTTTGCCTAGCATTGCACAATTGCAGACTCTTTACGCCTCATAATGATCAGATGTGACCGTTTTTGCCTGGGACATTACGGGAAATCATCGATACCGACGCTTTGATCTTTTCCAATAATGCAATCTTTTTCGAAATACTGATTTTGACTCTCCCAAATACTACTAGATGGCAGGTACGAAAACTGCCACGCCGTCTGTTGCCTTCCACCCTACCGGGACCAACTCCAGAGGAACTTCCGCACCCCACACGGACCAACATCAAATTGGGATTATCTTTGCTGATTTCCAACTTGTTACTGTAACACCGGAAATATCCGCAAATAAACGAAAAGAATTGAAACAATAGAATTCCTGAATAAAACGTATCTCTCCGTTCCCATACCGGGAATCGAACCCGAGCCTCCTGGGTGAAAGCCAGGTATCCTAGCCACTAGACCATATGGGATTTTGAACGAAGATTCCTGCCGAAACCCGGGATCGAACCAGGGACCTTTAGATCTTCAGTCTAACGCTCTCCCAACTGAGCTATTTCGGCACATTCAAAATGTAAATCAAACAAGAATACTCCGGGTGACGGCCAATCTTTTTCGTCACAGCTACAAAGTGAACCCAATCGCATAACTCAAAAGACAAGCAATTCACTTTAGACATAGACGCTCGAAACACATTTTGACACTCTTTGAACACGGCTCATTGGTCTAGTCGTATGATTCTCGCTTAGGGTGCGAGAGGTCCCGGGTTCGATTCCCGGATGAGCCCTAGAAGATCCATTCTGATTTTATTATTGTTCTCTATAATCACTTCAAGTGTTGCATTTCATGGGGATGTAGCTCAGATGGTAGAGCGCTCGCTTAGCATGCGAGAAGTACGGGGATCGATACCCTGCATCTCCAGTACCACATGTTTTGCCTAGCATTGCACAATTGCAGACTCTTTACGCCTCATAATGATCAGATGTGACCGTTTTTGCCTGGGACATTACGGGAAATCATCGATACCGACGCTTTGATCTTTTCCAATAATGCAATCTTTTTCGAAATACTGATTTTGACTCTCCCAAATACTACTAGATGGCAGGTACGAAAACTGCCACGCCGTCTGTTGCCTTCCACCCTACCGGGACCAACTCCAGAGGAACTTCCGCACCCCACACGGACCAACATCAAATTGGGATTATCTTTGCTGATTTCCAACTTGTTACTGTAACACCGGAAATATCCGCAAATAAACGAAAAGAATTGAAACAATAGAATTCCTGAATAAAACGTATCTCTCCGTTCCCATACCGGGAATCGAACCCGAGCCTCCTGGGTGAAAGCCAGGTATCCTAGCCACTAGACCATATGGGATTTTGAACGAAGATTCCTGCCGAAACCCGGGATCGAACCAGGGACCTTTAGATCTTCAGTCTAACGCTCTCCCAACTGAGCTATTTCGGCACATTCAAAATGTAAATCAAACAAGAATAGTCCGGGTGACGGCCAATCTTTTTCGTCACAGCTACAAAGTGAACCCAATCGCATAACTCAAAAGACAAGCAATTCACTTTAGACATAGACGCTCGAAACACATTTTGACACTCTTTGAACACGGCTCATTGGTCTAGTCGTATGATTCTCGCTTAGGGTGCGAGAGGTCCCGGGTTCGATTCCCGGATGAGCCCTAGAAGATCCATTCTGATTTTATTATTGTTGTCTATAATCACTTCAAGTGTTGCATTTCATGGGGATGTAGCTCAGATGGTAGAGCGCTCGCTTAGCATGCGAGAAGTACGGGGATCGATACCCTGCATCTCCAGTACCACATGTTTTGCCTAGCATTGCACAATTGCAGACTCTTTACGCCTCATAATGATCAGATGTGACCGTTTTTGCCTGGGACATTACGGGAAATCATCGATACCGACGCTTTGATCTTTTCCAATAATGCAATCTTTTTCGAAATACTGATTTTGACTCTCCCAAATACTACTAGATGGCAGGTACGAAAACTGCCACGCCGTCTGTTGCCTTCCACCCTACCGGGACCAACTCCAGAGGAACTTCCGCACCCCACACGGACCAACATCAAATTGGGATTATCTTTGCTGATTTCCAACTTGTTACTGTAACACCGGAAATATCCGCAAATAAACGAAAAGAATTGAAACAATAGAATTCCTGAATAAAACGTATCTCTCCGTTCCCATACCGGGAATCGAACCCGAGCCTCCTGGGTGAAAGCCAGGTATTCTAGCCACTAGACCATATGGGATTTTGAACGAAGATTCCTGCCGAAACCCGGGATCGAACCAGGGACCTTTAGATCTTCAGTCTAACGCTCTCCCAACTGAGCTATTTCGGCACATTCAAAATGTAAATCAAACAAGAATAGTCCGGTAGACGGCCAAGCTTTTTCGTCACAGCTACAAAGTGAACCCAATCGCATAACTCAAAAGACAAGCAATTCACTTTAGACATAGACGCTCGAAACACATTTTGACACTCTTTGAACACGGCTCATTGGTCTAGTCGTATGATTCTCGCTTAGGGTGCGAGAGGTCCCGGGTTCGATACCCGGATGAGCCCTAGAAGATCCATTCTGATTTTATTATTGTTGTCTATAATCACTTCAAGTGTTGCATTTCATGGGGATGTAGCTCAGATGGTAGAGCGCTCGCTTAGCATGCGAGAAGTACGGGGATCGATACCCTGCATCTCCAGTACCACATGTTTTGCCTAGCATTGCACAATTGCAGACTCTTTACGCCTCATAATGATCAGATGTGACCGTTTTTGCCTGGGACATTACGGGAAATCATCGATACCGACGCTTTGATCTTTTCCAATAATGCAATCTTTTTCGAAATACTGATTTTGACTCTCCCAAATACTACTAGATGGCAGGTACGAAAACTGCCACGCCGTCTGTTGCCTTCCACCCTACCGGGACCAACTCCAGAGGAACTTCCGCACCCCACACGGACCAACATCAAATTGGGATTATCTTTGCTGATTTCCAACTTGTTACTGTAACACCGGAAATATCCGCAAATAAACGAAAAGAATTGAAACAATAGAATTCCTGAATAAAACGTATCTCTCCGTTCCCATACCGGGAATCGAACCCGAGCCTCCTGGGTGAAAGCCAGGTATTCTAGCCACTAGACCATATGGGATTTTGAACGAAGATTCCTGCCGAAACCCGGGATCGAACCAGGGACCTTTAGATCTTCAGTCTAACGCTCTCCCAACTGAGCTATTTCGGCACATTCAAAATGTAAATCAAACAAGAATAGTCCGGTAGACGGCCAAGCTTTTTCGTCACAGCTACAAAGTGAACCCAATCGCATAACTCAAAAGACAAGCAATTCACTTTAGACATAGACGCTCGAAACACATTTTGACACTCTTTGAACACGGCTCATTGGTCTAGTCGTATGATTCTCGCTTAGGGTGCGAGAGGTCCCGGGTTCGATACCCGGATGAGCCCTAGAAGATCCATTCTGATTTTATTATTGTTGTCTATAATCACTTCAAGTGTTGCATTTCATGGGGATGTAGCTCAGATGGTAGAGCGCTCGCTTAGCATGCGAGAAGTACGGGGATCGATACCCTGCATCTCCAGTACCACATGTTTTGCCTAGCATTGCACAATTGCAGACTCTTTACGCCTCATAATGATCAGATGTGACCGTTTTTGCCTGGGACATTACGGGAAATCATCGATACCGACGCTTTGATCTTTTCCAATAATGCAATCTTTTTCGAAATACTGATTTTGACTCTCCCAAATACTACTAGATGGCAGGTACGAAAACTGCCACGCCGTCTGTTGCCTTCCACCCTACCGGGACCAACTCCAGAGGAACTTCCGCACCCCACACGGACCAACATCAAATTGGGATTATCTTTGCTGATTTCCAACTTGTTACTGTAACACCGGAAATATCCGCAAATAAACGAAAAGAATTGAAACAATAGAATTCCTGAATAAAACGTATCTCTCCGTTCCCATACCGGGAATCGAACCCGAGCCTCCTGGGTGAAAGCCAGGTATCCTAGCCACTAGACCATATGGGATTTTGAACGAAGATTCCTGCCGAAACCCGGGATCGAACCAGGGACCTTTAGATCTTCAGTCTAACGCTCTCCCAACTGAGCTATTTCGGCACATTCAAAATGTAAATCAAACAAGAATAGTCCGGGTGACGGCCAATCTTTTTCGTCACAGCTACAAAGTGAACCCAATCGCATAACTCAAAAGACAAGCAATTCACTTTAGACATAGACGCTCGAAACACATTTTGACACTCTTTGAACACGGCTCATTGGTCTAGTCGTATGATTCTCGCTTAGGGTGCGAGAGGTCCCGGGTTCGATTCCCGGATGAGCCCTAGAAGATCCATTCTGATTTTATTATTGTTGTCTATAATCACTTCAAGTGTTGCATGTCATGGGGATTTAGCTCAGATGGATGCGAGCGCTCGCTCGCTTAGCATGCGAGAAGTACGGGGATCGATACCCTGCATCTCCAGTACCACATGTTTTGCCTAGCATTGCACAATTGCAGACTCTTTACGCCTCATAATGATCAGATGTGACCGTTTTTGCCTGGGACATTACGGGAAATCATCGATACCGACGCTTTGATCTTTTCCAATAATGCAATCTTTTTCGAAATACTGATTTTGACTCTCCCAAATACTACTAGATGGCAGGTACGAAAACTGCCACGCCGTCTGTTGCCTTCCACCCTACCGGGACCAACTCCAGAGGAACTTCCGCACCCCACACGGACCAACATCAAATTGGGATTATCTTTGCTGATTTCCAACTTGTTACTGTAACACCGGAAATATCCGCAAATAAACGAAAAGAATTGAAACAATAGAATTCCTGAATAAAACGTATCTCTCCGTTCCCATACCGGGAATCGAACCCGAGCCTCCTGGGTGAAAGCCAGGTATCCTAGCCACTAGACCATATGGGATTTTGAACGAAGATTCCTGCCGAAACCCGGGATCGAACCAGGGACCTTTAGATCTTCAGTCTAACGCTCTCCCAACTGAGCTATTTCGGCACATTCAAAATGTAAATCAAACAAGAATAGTCCGGGTGACGGCCAATCTTTTTCGTCACAGCTACAAAGTGAACCCAATCGCATAACTCAAAAGACAAGCAATTCACTTTAGACATAGACGCTCGAAACACATTTTGACACTCTTTGAACACGGCTCATTGGTCTAGTCGTATGATTCTCGCTTAGGGTGCGAGAGGTCCCGGGTTCGATTCCCGGATGAGCCCTAGAAGATCCATTCTGATTTTATTATTGTTGTCTATAATCACTTCAAGTGTTGCATTTCATGGGGATGTAGCTCAGATGGTAGAGCGCTCGCTTAGCATGCGAGAAGTACGGGGATCGATACCCTGCATCTCCAGTACCACATGTTTTGCCTAGCATTGCACAATTGCAGACTCTTTACGCCTCATAATGATCAGATGTGACCGTTTTTGCCTGGGACATTACGGGAAATCATCGATACCGACGCTTTGATCTTTTCCAATAATGCAATCTTTTTCGAAATACTGATTTTGACTCTCCCAAATACTACTAGATGGCAGGTACGAAAACTGCCACGCCGTCTGTTGCCTTCCACCCTACCGGGACCAACTCCAGAGGAACTTCCGCACCCCACACGGACCAACATCAAATTGGGATTATCTTTGCTGATTTCCAACTTGTTACTGTAACACCGGAAATATCCGCAAATAAACGAAAAGAATTGAAACAATAGAATTCCTGAATAAAACGTATCTCTCCGTTCCCATACCGGGAATCGAACCCGAGCCTCCTGGGTGAAAGCCAGGTATTCTAGCCACTAGACCATATGGGATTTTGAACGAAGATTCCTGCCGAAACCCGGGATCGAACCAGGGACCTTTAGATCTTCAGTCTAACGCTCTCCCAACTGAGCTATTTCGGCACATTCAAAATGTAAATCAAACAAGAATAGTCCGGTAGACGGCCAAGCTTTTTCGTCACAGCTACAAAGTGAACCCAATCGCATAACTCAAAAGACAAGCAATTCACTTTAGACATAGACGCTCGAAACACATTTTGACACTCTTTGAACACGGCTCATTGGTCTAGTCGTATGATTCTCGCTTAGGGTGCGAGAGGTCCCGGGTTCGATACCCGGATGAGCCCTAGAAGATCCATTCTGATTTTATTATTGTTGTCTATAATCACTTCAAGTGTTGCATTTCATGGGGATGTAGCTCAGATGGTAGAGCGCTCGCTTAGCATGCGAGAAGTACGGGGATCGATACCCTGCATCTCCAGTACCACATGTTTTGCCTAGCATTGCACAATTGCAGACTCTTTACGCCTCATAATGATCAGATGTGACCGTTTTTGCCTGGGACATTACGGGAAATCATCGATACCGACGCTTTGATCTTTTCCAATAATGCAATCTTTTTCGAAATACTGATTTTGACTCTCCCAAATACTACTAGATGGCAGGTACGAAAACTGCCACGCCGTCTGTTGCCTTCCACCCTACCGGGACCAACTCCAGAGGAACTTCCGCACCCCACACGGACCAACATCAAATTGGGATTATCTTTGCTGATTTCCAACTTGTTACTGTAACACCGGAAATATCCGCAAATAAACGAAAAGAATTGAAACAATAGAATTCCTGAATAAAACGTATCTCTCCGTTCCCATACCGGGAATCGAACCCGAGCCTCCTGGGTGAAAGCCAGGTATTCTAGCCACTAGACCATATGGGATTTTGAACGAAGATTCCTGCCGAAACCCGGGATCGAACCAGGGACCTTTAGATCTTCAGTCTAACGCTCTCCCAACTGAGCTATTTCGGCACATTCAAAATGTAAATCAAACAAGAATAGTCCGGTAGACGGCCAAGCTTTTTCGTCACAGCTACAAAGTGAACCCAATCGCATAACTCAAAAGACAAGCAATTCACTTTAGACATAGACGCTCGAAACACATTTTGACACTCTTTGAACACGGCTCATTGGTCTAGTCGTATGATTCTCGCTTAGGGTGCGAGAGGTCCCGGGTTCGATACCCGGATGAGCCCTAGAAGATCCATTCTGATTTTATTATTGTTGTCTATAATCACTTCAAGTGTTGCATTTCATGGGGATGTAGCTCAGATGGTAGAGCGCTCGCTTAGCATGCGAGAAGTACGGGGATCGATACCCTGCATCTCCAGTACCACATGTTTTGCCTAGCATTGCACAATTGCAGACTCTTTACGCCTCATAATGATCAGATGTGACCGTTTTTGCCTGGGACATTACGGGAAATCATCGATACCGACGCTTTGATCTTTTCCAATAATGCAATCTTTTTCGAAATACTGATTTTGACTCTCCCAAATACTACTAGATGGCAGGTACGAAAACTGCCACGCCGTCTGTTGCCTTCCACCCTACCGGGACCAACTCCAGAGGAACTTCCGCACCCCACACGGACCAACATCAAATTGGGATTATCTTTGCTGATTTCCAACTTGTTACTGTAACACCGGAAATATCCGCAAATAAACGAAAAGAATTGAAACAATAGAATTCCTGAATAAAACGTATCTCTCCGTTCCCATACCGGGAATCGAACCCGAGCCTCCTGGGTGAAAGCCAGGTATCCTAGCCACTAGACCATATGGGATTTTGAACGAAGATTCCTGCCGAAACCCGGGATCGAACGAGGGACCTTTAGATCTTCAGTCTAACGCTCTCCCAACTGAGCTATTTCGGCACATTCAAAATGTAAATCAAACAAGAATAGTCCGGGTGACGGCCAATCTTTTTCGTCACAGCTACAAAGTGAACCCAATCGCATAACTCAAAAGACAAGCAATTCACTTTAGACATAGACGCTCGAAACACATTTTGACACTCTTTGAACACGGCTCATTGGTCTAGTCGTATGATTCTCGCTTAGGGTGCGAGAGGTCCCGGGTTCGATTCCCGGATGAGCCCTAGAAGATCCATTCTGATTTTATTATTGTTGTCTATAATCACTTCAAGTGTTGCATGTCATGGGGATTTAGCTCAGATGGATGCGAGCGCTCGCTCGCTTAGCATGCGAGAAGTACGGGGATCGATACCCTGCATCTCCAGTACCACATGTTTTGCCTAGCATTGCACAATTGCAGACTCTTTACGCCTCATAATGATCAGATGTGACCGTTTTTGCCTGGGACATTACGGGAAATCATCGATACCGACGCTTTGATCTTTTCCAATAATGCAATCTTTTTCGAAATACTGATTTTGACTCTCCCAAATACTACTAGATGGCAGGTACGAAAACTGCCACGCCGTCTGTTGCCTTCCACCCTACCGGGACCAACTCCAGAGGAACTTCCGCACCCCACACGGACCAACATCAAATTGGGATTATCTTTGCTGATTTCCAACTTGTTACTGTAACACCGGAAATATCCGCAAATAAACGAAAAGAATTGAAACAATAGAATTCCTGAATAAAACGTATCTCTCCGTTCCCATACCGGGAATCGAACCCGAGCCTCCTGGGTGAAAGCCAGGTATCCTAGCCACTAGACCATATGGGATTTTGAACGAAGATTCCTGCCGAAACCCGGGATCGAACCAGGGACCTTTAGATCTTCAGTCTAACGCTCTCCCAACTGAGCTATTTCGGCACATTCAAAATGTAAATCAAACAAGAATAGTCCGGGTGACGGCCAATCTTTTTCGTCACAGCTACAAAGTGAACCCAATCGCATAACTCAAAAGACAAGCAATTCACTTTAGACATAGACGCTCGAAACACATTTTGACACTCTTTGAACACGGCTCATTGGTCTAGTCGTATGATTCTCGCTTAGGGTGCGAGAGGTCCCGGGTTCGATTCCCGGATGAGCCCTAGAAGATCCATTCTGATTTTATTATTGTTGTCTATAATCACTTCAAGTGTTGCATTTCATGGGGATGTAGCTCAGATGGTAGAGCGCTCGCTTAGCATGCGAGAAGTACGGGGATCGATACCCTGCATCTCCAGTACCACATGTTTTGCCTAGCATTGCACAATTGCAGACTCTTTACGCCTCATAATGATCAGATGTGACCGTTTTTGCCTGGGACATTACGGGAAATCATCGATACCGACGCTTTGATCTTTTCCAATAATGCAATCTTTTTCGAAATACTGATTTTGACTCTCCCAAATACTACTAGATGGCAGGTACGAAAACTGCCACGCCGTCTGTTGCCTTCCACCCTACCGGGACCAACTCCAGAGGAACTTCCGCACCCCACACGGACCAACATCAAATTGGGATTATCTTTGCTGATTTCCAACTTGTTACTGTAACACCGGAAATATCCGCAAATAAACGAAAAGAATTGAAACAATAGAATTCCTGAATAAAACGTATCTCTCCGTTCCCATACCGGGAATCGAACCCGAGCCTCCTGGGTGAAAGCCAGGTATCCTAGCCACTAGACCATATGGGATTTTGAACGAAGATTCCTGCCGAAACCCGGGATCGAACGAGGGACCTTTAGATCTTCAGTCTAACGCTCTCCCAACTGAGCTATTTCGGCACATTCAAAATGTAAATCAAACAAGAATAGTCCGGGTGACGGCCAATCTTTTTCGTCACAGCTACAAAGTGAACCCAATCGCATAACTCAAAAGACAAGCAATTCACTTTAGACATAGACGCTCGAAACACATTTTGACACTCTTTGAACACGGCTCATTGGTCTAGTCGTATGATTCTCGCTTAGGGTGCGAGAGGTCCCGGGTTCGATTCCCGGATGAGCCCTAGAAGATCCATTCTGATTTTATTATTGTTGTCTATAATCACTTCAAGTGTTGCATTTCATGGGGATGTAGCTCAGATGGTAGAGCGCTCGCTTAGCATGCGAGAAGTACGGGGATCGATACCCTGCATCTCCAGTACCACATGTTTTGCCTAGCATTGCACAATTGCAGACTCTTTACGCCTCATAATGATCAGATGTGACCGTTTTTGCCTGGGACATTACGGGAAATCATCGATACCGACGCTTTGATCTTTTCCAATAATGCAATCTTTTTCGAAATACTGATTTTGACTCTCCCAAATACTACTAGATGGCAGGTACGAAAACTGCCACGCCGTCTGTTGCCTTCCACCCTACCGGGACCAACTCCAGAGGAACTTCCGCACCCCACACGGACCAACATCAAATTGGGATTATCTTTGCTGATTTCCAACTTGTTACTGTAACACCGGAAATATCCGAAAATAAACGAAAAGAATTGAAACAATAGAATTCCTGAATAAAACGTATCTCTCCGTTCCCATACCGGGAATCGAACCCGAGCCTCCTGGGTGAAAGCCAGGTATCCTAGCCACTAGACCATATGGGATTTTGAACGAAGGTTCCTGCCGAAACCCGGGATCGAATCAGGGACCTTTAGATCTTCAGTCTAACGCTCTCCCAACTGAGCTATTTCGGCACATTCAAAATGTAAATCAAACAAGAATAGTCCGGGTGACGGCCAATCTTTTTCGTCACAGCTACAAAGTGAACCCAATCGCATAACTCAAAAGACAAGCAATTCACTTTAGACATAGACGCTCGAAACACATTTTGACACTCTTTGAACACGGCTCATTGGTCTAGTCGTATGATTCTCGCTTAGGGTGCGAGAGGTCCCGGGTTCGATTCCCGGATGAGCCCTAGAAGATCCATTCTGATTTTATTATTGTTGTCTATAATCACTTCAAGTGTTGCATTTCATGGGGATGTAGCTCAGATGGTAGAGCGCTCGCTTAGCATGCGAGAAGTACGGGGATCGATACCCTGCATCTCCAGTACCACATGTTTTGCCTAGCATTGCACAATTGCAGACTCTTTACGCCTCATAATGATCAGATGTGACCGTTTTTGCCTGGGACATTACGGGAAATCATCGATACCGACGCTTTGATCTTTTCCAATAATGCAATCTTTTTCGAAATACTGATTTTGACTCTCCCAAATACTACTAGATGGCAGGTACGAAAACTGCCACGCCGTCTGTTGCCTTCCACCCTACCGGGACCAACTCCAGAGGAACTTCCGCACCCCACACGGACCAACATCAAATTGGGATTATCTTTGCTGATTTCCAACTTGTTACTGTAACACCGGAAATATCCGCAAATAAACGAAAAGAATTGAAACAATAGAATTCCTGAATAAAACGTATCTCTCTGTTCCCCATACCGGGAATCGAACCCGAGCCTCCTGGGTGAAAGCCAGGTATCCTAGCCACTAGACCATATGGGATTTTGAACGAAGATTCCTGCCGAAACACGGGATCGAACCAGGGACCTTTAGATCTTCAGTCTAACGCTCTCCCAACTGAGCTATTTCGGCACATTCAAAATGTAAATCAAACAAGAATAGTCCGGGTGACGGCCAATCTTTTTCGTCACAGCTACAAAGTGAACCCAATCGCATAACTCAAAAGACAAGCAATTCACTTTAGACATAGACGCTCGAAACACATTTTGACACTCTTTGAACACGGCTCATTGGTCTAGTCGTATGATTCTCGCTTAGGGTGCGAGAGGTCCCGGGTTCGATTCCCGGATGAGCCCTAGAAGATCCATTCTGATTTTATTATTGTTGTCTATAATCACTTCAAGTGTTGCATTTCATGGGGATGTAGCTCAGATGGTAGAGCGCTCGCTTAGCATGCGAGAAGTACGGGGATCGATACCCTGCATCTCCAGTACCACATGTTTTGCCTAGCATTGCACAATTGCAGACTCTTTACGCCTCATAATGATCAGATGTGACCGTTTTTGCCTGGGACATTACGGGAAATCATCGATACCGACGCTTTGATCTTTTCCAATAATGCAATCTTTTTCGAAATACTGATTTTGACTCTCCCAAATACTACTAGATGGCAGGTACGAAAACTGCCACGCCGTCTGTTGCCTTCCACCCTACCGGGACCAACTCCAGAGGAACTTCCGCACCCCACACGGACCAACATCAAATTGGGATTATCTTTGCTGATTTCCAACTTGTTACTGTAACACCGGAAATATCCGCAAATAAACGAAAAGAATTGAAACAATAGAATTCCTGAATAAAACGTATCTCTCCGTTCCCATACCGGGAATCGAACCCGAGCCTCCTGGGTGAAAGCCAGGTATCCTAGCCACTAGACCATATGGGATTTTGAACGAAGATTCCTGCCGAAACCCGGGATCGAACCAGGGACCTTTAGATCTTCAGTCTAACGCTCTCCCAACTGAGCTATTTCGGCACATTCAAAATGTAAATCAAACAAAAATAGTCCGGGTGACGGCCAATCTTTTTCGTCACAGCTACAAAGTGAACCCAATCGCATAACTCAAAAGACAAGCAATTCACTTTAGACATAGACGCTCGAAACACATTTTGACACTCTTTGAACACGGCTCATTGGTCTAGTCGTATGATTCTCGCTTAGGGTGCGAGAGGTCCCGGGTTCGATTCCCGGATGAGCCCTAGAAGATCCATTCTGATTTTATTATTGTTGTCTATAATCACTTCAAGTGTTGCATTTCATGGGGATGTAGCTCAGATGGTAGAGCGCTCGCTTAGCATGCGAGAAGTACGGGGATCGATACCCTGCATCTCCAGTACCACATGTTTTGCCTAGCATTGCACAATTGCAGACTCTTTACGCCTCATAATGATCAGATGTGACCGTTTTTGCCTGGGACATTACGGGAAATCATCGATACCGACGCTTTGATCTTTTCCAATAATGCAATCTTTTTCGAAATACTGATTTTGACTCTCCCAAATACTACTAGATGGCAGGTACGAAAACTGCCACGCCGTCTGTTGCCTTCCACCCTACCGGGACCAACTCCAGAGGAACTTCCGCACCCCACACGGACCAACATCAAATTGGGATTATCTTTGCTGATTTCCAACTTGTTACTGTAACACCGGAAATATCCGCAAATAAACGAAAAGAATTGAAACAATAGAATTCCTGAATAAAACGTATCTCTCCGTTCCCATACCGGGAATCGAACCCGAGCCTCCTGGGTGAAAGCCAGGTATCCTAGCCACTAGACCATATGGGATTTTGAACGAAGGTTCCTGCCGAAACCCGGGATCGAACCAGGGACCTTTAGATCTTCAGTCTAACGCTCTCCCAAATGAGCTATTTCGGCACATTCAAAATGTAAATCAAACAAGAATAGTCCGGGTGACGGCCAATCTTTTTCGTCACAGCTACAAAGTGAACCCAATCGCATAACTCAAAAGACAAGCAATTCACTTTAGACATAGAAGCTCGAAACACATTTTGACACTCTTTGAACACGGCTCATTGGTCTAGTCGTATGATTCTCGCTTAGGGTGCGAGAGGTCCCGGGTTCGATTCCCGGATGAGCCCTAGAAGATCCATTCTGATTTTATTATTGTTGTCTATAATCACTTCAAGTGTTGCATTTCATGGGGATGTAGCTCACATGGTAGAGCGCTCGCTTAGCACGCGAGAAGTACGGGGATCGATACCCTGCATCTCCAGTACCACATGTTTTGCCTAGCATTGCACAATTGCAGACTCTTTACGCCTCATAATGATCAGATGTGACCGTTTTTGCCTGGGACATTACGGGAAATCATCGATACCGACGCTTTGATCTTTTCCAATAATGCAATCTTTTTCGAAATACTGATTTTGACTCTCCCAAATACTACTAGATGGCAGGTACGAAAACTGCCACGCCGTCTGTTGCCTTCCACCCTACCGGGACCAACTCCAGAGGAACTTCCGCACCCCACACGGACCAACATCAAATTGGGATTATCTTTGCTGATTTCCAACTTGTTACTGTAACACCGGAAATATCCGCAAATAAACGAAAAGAATTGAAACAATAGAATTCCTGAATAAAACGTATCTCTCCGTTCCCATACCGGGAATCGAACCCGAGCCTCCTGGGTGAAAGCCAGGTATCCTAGCCACTAGACCATATGGGATTTTGAACGAAGATTCCTGCCGAAACCCGAGATCGAACCAGGGACCTTTAGATCTTCAGTCTAACGCTCTCCCAACTGAGCTATTTCGGCACATTCAAAATGTAAATCAAACAAGAATAGTCCGGGTGACGGCCAATCTTTTTCGTCACAGCTACAAAGTGAACCCAATCGCATAACTCAAAAGACAAGCAATTCACTTTAGACATAGACGCTTGAAACACATTTTGACACTCTTTGAACACGGCTGATTGGTCTAGTCGTATGATTCTCGCTTAGGGTGCGAGAGGTCCCGGGTTCGATTCCCGGATGAGCCCTAGAAGATCCATTCTGATTTTATTATTGTTGTCTATAATCACTTCAAGTGTTGCATTTCATGGGGATGTAGCTCAGATGGTAGAGCGCTCGCTTAGCATGCGAGAAGTACGGGGATCGATACCCTGCATCTCCAGTACCACATGTTTTGCCTAGCATTGCACAATTGCAGACTCTTTACGCCTCATAATGATCAGATGTGACCGTTTTTGCCTGGGACATTACGGGAAATCATCGATACCGACGCTTTGATCTTTTCCAATAATGCAATCTTTTTCGAAATACTGATTTTGACTCTCCCAAATACTACTAGATGGCAGGTACGAAAACTGCCTCGCCGTCTGTTGCCTTCCACCCTACCGGGACCAACTCCAGAGGAACTTCCGCACCCCACACGGACCAACATCAAATTGGGATTATCTTTGCTGATTTCCAACTTGTTACTGTAACACCGGAAATATCCGCAAATAAACGAAAAGAATTGAAACAATAGAATTCCTGAATAAAACGTATCTCTCCGTTCCCATACCGGGAATCGAACCCGAGCCTCCTGGGTGAAAGCCAGGTATCCTAGCCACTAGACCATATGGGATTTTGAACGAAGATTCCTGCCGAAACCCGGGATCGAACCAGGGACCTTTAGATCTTCAGTCTAACGCTCTCCCAACTGAGCTATTTCGGCACATTCAAAATGTAAATCAAACAAGAATAGTCCGGGTGACGGCCAATCTTTTTCGTCACAGCTACAAAGTGAACCCAATCGCATAACTCAAAAGACAAGCAATTCACTTTAGACATAGACGCTCGAAACACATTTTGACACTCTTTGAACACGGCTCATTGGTCTAGTCGTATGATTCTCGCTTAGGGTGCGAAAGGTCCCGGGTTCGATTCCCGGATGAGCCCTAGAAGATCCATTCTGATTTTATTATTGTTGTCTATAATCACTTCAAGTGTTGCATTTATGGGGATGTAGCTCAGATGGTAGAGCGCTCGCTTAGCATGCGAGAAGTACGGAGATCGATACCCTGCATCTCCAGTACCACATGTTTTGCCTAGCATTGCACAATTGCAGACTCTTTACGCCTCATAATGATCAGATGTGACCGTTTTTGCCTGGGACATTACGGGAAATCATCGATACCGACGCTTTGATCTTTTCCAATAATGCAATCTTTTTCGAAATACTGATTTTGACTCTCCCAAATACTACTAGATGGCAGGTACGAAAACTGCCACGCCGTCTGTTGCCTTCCACCCTACCGGGACCAACTCCAGAGGAACTTCCGCACCCCACACGGACCAACATCAAATTGGGATTATCTTTGCTGATTTCCAACTTGTTACTGTAACACCGGAAATATCCGCAAATAAACGAAAAGAATTGAAACAATAGAATTCCTGAATAAAACGTATCTCTCCGTTCCCATACCGGGAATCGAACCCGAGCCTCCTGGGTGAAAGCCAGGTATCCTAGCCACTAGAACATATGGGATTTTGAACGAAGATTCCTGCCGAAACCCGGGATCGAACCAGGGACCTTTAGATCTTCAGTCTAACGCTCTCCCAACTGAGCTATTTCGGCACATTCAAAATGTAAATCAAACAAGAATAGTCCGGGTGACGGCCAATCTTTTTCGTCACAGCTACAAAGTGAACCCAATCGCATAACTCAAAAGACAAGCAATTCACTTTAGACATAGACGCTCGAAACACATTTTGACACTCTTTGAACACGGCTCATTGGTCTAGTCGTATGATTCTCGCTTAGGGTGCGAGAGGTCCCGGGTTCGATTCCCGGATGAGCCCTAGAAGATCCATTCTGATTTTATTATTGTTGTCTATAATCACTTCAAGTGTTGCATTTCATGGGGATGTAGCTCACATGGTAGAGCGCTCGCTTAGCATGCGAGAAGTACGGGGATCGATACCCTGCATCTCCAGTACCACATGTTTTGCCTAGCATTGCACAATTGCAGACTCTTTACGCCTCATAATGATCAGATGTGACCGTTTTTGCCTGGGACATTACGGGAAATCATCGATACCGACGCTTTGATCTTTTCCAATAATGCAATCTTTTTCGAAATACTGATTTTGACTCTCCCAAATACTACTAGATGGCAGGTACGAAAACTGCCACGCCGTCTGTTGCCTTCCACCCTACCGGGACCAACTCCAGAGGAACTTCCGCACCCCACACGGACCAACATCAAATTGGGATTATCTTTGCTGATTTCCAACTTGTTACTGTAACACCGGAAATATCCGCAAATAAACGAAAAGAATTGAAACAATAGAATTCCTGAATAAAACGTATCTCTCCGTTCCCATACCGGGAATCGAACCCGAGCCTCCTGGGTGAAAGCCAGGTATCCTAGCCACTAGACCATATGGGATTTTGAACGAAGATTCCTGCCGAAACCCGGGATCGAACCAGGGACCTTTAGATCTTCAGTCTAACGCTCTCCCAACTGAGCTATTTCGGCACATTCAAAATGTAAATCAAACAAGAATAGTCCGGGTGACGGCCAATCTTTTTCGTCACAGCTACAAAGTGAACCCAATCGCATAACTCAAAAGACAAGCAATTCACTTTAGACATAGACGCTCGAAACACATTTTGACACTCTTTGAACACGGCTCATTGGTCTAGTCGTATGATTCTCGCTTAGGGTGCGAGAGGTCCCGGGTTCGATTCCCGGATGAGCCCTAGAAGATCCATTCTGATTTTATTATTGTTGTCTATAATCACTTCAAGTGTTGCATTTCATGGGGATGTAGCTCACATGGTAGAGCGCTCGCTTAGCATGCGAGAAGTACGGGGATCGATACCCTGCATCTCCAGTACCACATGTTTTGCCTAGCATTGCACAATTGCAGACTCTTTACGCCTCATAATGATCAGATGTGACCGTTTTTGCCTGGGACATTACGGGAAATCATCGATACCGACGCTTTGATCTTTTCCAATAATGCAATCTTTTTCGAAATACTGATTTTGACTCTCCCAAATACTACTAGATGGCAGGTACGAAAACTGCCACGCCGTCTGTTGCCTTCCACCCTACCGGGACCAACTCCAGAGGAACTTCCGCACCCCACACGGACCAACATCAAATTGGGATTATCTTTGCTGATTTCCAACTTGTTACTGTAACACCGGAAATATCCGCAAATAAACGAAAAGAATTGAAACAATAGAATTCCTGAATAAAACGTATCTCTCCGTTCCCATACCGGGAATCGAACCCGAGCCTCCTGGGTGAAAGCCAGGTATCCTAGCCACTAGACCATATGGGATTTTCAACGAAGATTCCTGCCGAAACCCGAGATCGAACCAGGGACCTTTAGATCTTCAGTCTAACGCTCTCCCAACTGAGCTATTTCGGCACATTCAAAATGTAAATCAAACAAGAATAGTCCGGGTGACGGCCAATCTTTTTCGTCACAGCTACAAAGTGAACCCAATCGCATAACTCAAAAGACAAGCAATTCACTTTAGACATAGACGCTTGAAACACATTTTGACACTCTTTGAACACGGCTGATTGGTCTAGTCGTATGATTCTCGCTTAGGGTGCGAGAGGTCCCGGGTTCGATTCCCGGATGAGCCCTAGAAGATCCATTCTGATTTTATTATTGTTGTCTATAATCACTTCAAGTGTTGCATTTCATGGGGATGTAGCTCAGATGGTAGAGCGCTCGCTTAGCATGCGAGAAGTACGGGGATCGATACCCTGCATCTCCAGTACCACATGTTTTGCCTAGCATTGCACAATTGCAGACTCTTTACGCCTCATAATGATCAGATGTGACCGTTTTTGCCTGGGACATTACGGGAAATCATCGATACCGACGCTTTGATCTTTTCCAATAATGCAATCTTTTTCGAAATACTGATTTTGACTCTCCCAAATACTACTAGATGGCAGGTACGAAAACTGCCACGCCGTCTGTTGCCTTCCACCCTACCGGGACCAACTCCAGAGGAACTTCCGCACCCCACACGGACCAACATCAAATTGGGATTATCTTTGCTGATTTCCAACTTGTTACTGTAACACCGGAAATATCCGCAAATAAACGAAAAGAATTGAAACAATAGAATTCCTGAATAAAACGTATCTCTCCGTTCCCATACCGGGAATCGAACCCGAGCCTCCTGGGTGAAAGCCAGGTATCCTAGCCACTAGACCATATGGGATTTTGAACGAAGATTCCTGCCGAAACCCGGGATCGAACCAGGGACCTTTAGATCTTCAGTCTAACGCTCTCCCAACTGAGCTATTTCGGCACATTCAAAATGTAAATCAAACAAGAATAGTCCGGGTGACGGCCAATCTTTTTCGTCACAGCTACAAAGTGAACCCAATCGCATAACTCAAAAGACAAGCAATTCACTTTAGACATAGACGCTCGAAACACATTTTGACACTCTTTGAACACGGCTCATTGGTCTAGTCGTATGATTCTCGCTTAGGGTGCGAGAGGTCCCGGGTTCGATTCCCGGATGAGCCCTAGAAGATCCATTCTGATTTTATTATTGTTGTCTATAATCACTTCAAGTGTTGCATTTCATGGGGATGTAGCTCAGATGGTAGAGCGCTCGCTTAGCATGCGAGAAGTACGGGGATCGATACCCTGCATCTCCAGTACCACATGTTTTGCCTAGCATTGCACAATTGCAGACTCTTTACGCCTCATAATGATCAGATGTGACCGTTTTTGCCTGGGACATTACGGGAAATCATCGATACCGACGCTTTGATCTTTTCCAATAATACAATCTTTTTCGAAATACTGATTTTGACTCTCCCAAATACTACTAGATGGCAGGTACGAAAACTGCCTCGCCGTCTGTTGCCTTCCACCCTACCGGGACCAACTCCAGAGGAACTTCCGCACCCCACACGGACCAACATCAAATTGGGATTATCTTTGCTGATTTCCAACTTGTTACTGTAACACCGGAAATATCCGCAAATAAACGAAAAGAATTGAAACAATAGAATTCCTGAATAAAACGTATCTCTCCGTTCCCATACCGGGAATCGAACCCGAGCCTCCTGGGTGAAAGCCAGGTATCCTAGCCACTAGACCATATGGGATTTTGAACGAAGATTCCTGCCGAAACCCGGGATCGAACCAGGGACCTTTAGATCTTCAGTCTAACGCTCTCCCAACTGAGCTATTTCGGCACATTCAAAATGTAAATCAAACAAGAATAGTCCGGGTGACGGCCAATCTTTTTCGTCACAGCTACAAAGTGAACCCAATCGCATAACTCAAAAGACAAGCAATTCACTTTAGACATAGACGCTCGAAACACATTTTGACACTCTTTGAACACGGCTCATTGGTCTAGTCGTATGATTCTCGCTTAGGGTGCGAGAGGTCCCGGGTTCGATTCCCGGATGAGCCCTAGAAGATCCATTCTGATTTTATTATTGTTGTCTATAATCACTTCAAGTGTTGCATTTATGGGGATGTAGCTCAGATGGTAGAGCGCTCGCTTAGCATGCGAGAAGTACGGAGATCGATACCCTGCATCTCCAGTACCACATGTTTTGCCTAGCATTGCACAATTGCAGACTCTTTACGCCTCATAATGATCAGATGTGACCGTTTTTGCCTGGGACATTACGGGAAATCATCGATACCGACGCTTTGATCTTTTCCAATAATGCAATCTTTTTCGAAATACTGATTTTGACTCTCCCAAATACTACTAGATGGCAGGTACGAAAACTGCCACGCCGTCTGTTGCCTTCCACCCTACCGGGACCAACTCCAGAGGAACTTCCGCACCCCACACGGACCAACATCAAATTGGGATTATCTTTGCTGATTTCCAACTTGTTACTGTAACACCGGAAATATCCGCAAATAAACGAAAAGAATTGAAACAATAGAATTCCTGAATAAAACGTATCTCTCCGTTCCCATACCGGGAATCGAACCCGAGCCTCCTGGGTGAAAGCCAGGTATCCTAGCCACTAGACCATATGGGATTTTGAACGAAGATTCCTGCCGAAACCCGGGATCGAACCAGGGACCTTTAGATCTTCAGTCTAACGCTCTCCCAACTGAGCTATTTCGGCACATTCAAAATGTAAATCAAACAAGAATAGTCCGGGTGACGGCCAATCTTTTTCGTCACAGCTACAAAGTGAACCCAATCGCATAACTCAAAAGACAAGCAATTCACTTTAGACATAGACGCTCGAAACACATTTTGACACTCTTTGAACACGGCTCATTGGTCTAGTCGTATGATTCTCGCTTAGGGTGCGAGAGGTCCCGGGTTCGATTCCCGGATGAGCCCTAGAAGATCCATTCTGATTTTATTATTGTTGTCTATAATCACTTCAAGTGTTGCATTTCATGGGGATGTAGCTCAGATGGATGCGAGCGCTCGCTCGCTTAGCATGCGAGAAGTACGGGGATCGATACCCTGCATCTCCAGTACCACATGTTTTGCCTAGCATTGCACAATTGCAGACTCTTTACGCCTCATAATGATCAGATGTGACCGTTTTTGCCTGGGACATTACGGGAAATCATCGATACCGACGCTTTGATCTTTTCCAATAATGCAATCTTTTTCGAAATACTGATTTTGACTCTCCCAAATACTACTAGATGGCAGGTACGAAAACTGCCACGCCGTCTGTTGCCTTCCACCCTACCGGGACCAACTCCAGAGGAACTTCCGCACCCCACACGGACCAACATCAAATTGGGATTATCTTTGCTGATTTCCAACTTGTTACTGTAACACCGGAAATATCCGCAAATAAACGAAAAGAATTGAAACAATAGAATTCCTGAATAAAACGTATCTCTCCGTTCCCATACCGGGAATCGAACCCGAGCCTCCTGGGTGAAAGCCAGGTATCCTAGCCACTAGACCATATGGGATTTTGAACGAAGATTCCTGCCGAAACCCGGGATCGAACCAGGGACCTTTAGATCTTCAGTCTAACGCTCTCCCAACTGAGCTATTTCGGCACATTCAAAATGTAAATCAAACAAGAATAGTCCGGGTGACGGCCAATCTTTTTCGTCACAGCTACAAAGTGAACCCAATCGCATAACTCAAAAGACAAGCAATTCACTTTAGACATAGACGCTCGAAACACATTTTGACACTCTTTGAACACGGCTCATTGGTCTAGTCGTATGATTCTCGCTTAGGGTGCGAGAGGTCCCGGGTTCGATTCCCGGATGAGCCCTAGAAGATCCATTCTGATTTTATTATTGTTGTCTATAATCACTTCAAGTGTTGCATTTCATGGGGATGTAGCTCAGATGGTAGAGCGCTCGCTTAGCATGCGAGAAGTACGGAGATCGATACCCTGCATCTCCAGTACCGTATGTTTTGCCTAGCATTGCACAATTGCAGACTCTTTACGCCTCATAATGATCAGATGTGACCGTTTTTGCCTGGGACATTACGGGAAATCATCGATACCGACGCTTTGATCTTTTCCAATAATGCAATCTTTTTCGAAATACTGATTTTGACTCTCCCAAATACTACTAGATGGCAGGTACGAAAACTGCCACGCCGTCTGTTGCCTTCCACCCTACCGGGACCAACTCCAGAGGAACTTCCGCACCCCACACGGACCAACATCAAATTGGGATTATCTTTGCTGATTTCCAACTTGTTACTGTAACACCGGAAATATCCGCAAATAAACGAAAAGAATTGAAACAATAGAATTCCTGAATAAAACGTATCTCTCCGTTCCCATACCGGGAATCGAACCCGAGCCTCCTGGGTGAAAGCCAGGTATCCTAGCCACTAGACCATATGGGATTTTGAACGAAGATTCCTGCCGAAACCCGGGATCGAACCAGGGACCTTTAGATCTTCAGTCTAACGCTCTCCCAACTGAGCTATTTCGGCACATTCAAAATGTAAATCAAACAAGAATAGTCCGGGTGACGGCCAATCTTTTTCGTCACAGCTACAAAGTGAACCCAATCGCATAACTCAAAAGACAAGCAATTCACTTTAGACATAGACGCTCGAAACACATTTTGACACTCTTTGAACACGGTTCATTGGTCTAGTCGTATGATTCTCGCTTAGGGTGCGAGAGGTCCCGGGTTCGATTCCCGGATGAGCCCTAGAAGATCCATTCTGATTTTATTATTGTTGTCTATAATCACTTCAAGTGTTGCATTTCATGGGGATGTAGCTCAGATGGTAGAGCGCTCGCTTAGCATGCGAGAAGTACGGAGATCGATACCCTGCATCTCCAGTACCGCATGTTTTGCCTAGCATTGCACAATTGCAGACTCTTTACGCCTCATAATGATCAGATGTGACCGTTTTTGCCTGGGACATTACGGGAAATCATCGATACCGACGCTTTGATCTTTTCCAATAATGCAATCTTTTTCGAAATACTGATTTTGACTCTCCCAAATACTACTAGATGGCAGGTACGAAAACTGCCACGCCGTCTGTTGCCTTCCACCCTACCGGGACCAACTCCAGAGGAACTTCCGCACCCCACACGGACCAACATCAAATTGGGATTATCTTTGCTGATTTCCAACTTGTTACTGTAACACCGGAAATATCCGCAAATAAACGAAAAGAATTGAAACAATAGAATTCCTGAATAAAACGTATCTCTCCGTTCCCATACCGGGAATCGAACCCGAGCCTCCTGGGTGAAAGCCAGGTATCCTAGCCACTAGACCATATGGGATTTTGAACGAAGATTCCTGCCGAAACCCGGGATCGAACCAGGGACCTTTAGATCTTCAGTCTAACGCTCTCCCAACTGAGCTATTTCGGCACATTCAAAATGTAAATCAAACAAGAATAGTCCGGGTGACGGCCAATCTTTTTCGTCACAGCTACAAAGTGAACCCAATCGCATAACTCAAAAGACAAGCAATTCACTTTAGACATAGACGCTCGAAACACATTTTGACACTCTTTGAACACGGCTCATTGGTCTAGTCGTATGATTCTCGCTTAGGGTGCGAGAGGTCCCGGGTTCGATTCCCGGATGAGCCCTAGAAGATCCATTCTGATTTTATTATTGTTGTCTATAATCACTTCAAGTGTTGCATTTCATGGGGATGTAGCTCAGATGGTAGAGCGCTCGCTTAGCATGCGAGAAGTACGGAGATCGATACCCTGCATCTCCAGTACCGTATGTTTTGCCTAGCATTGCACAATTGCAGACTCTTTACGCCTCATAATGATCAGATGTGACCGTTTTTGCCTGGGACATTACGGGAAATCATCGATACCGACGCTTTGATCTTTTCCAATAATGCAATCTTTTTCGAAATACTGATTTTGACTCTCCCAAATACTACTAGATGGCAGGTACGAAAACTGCCACGCCGTCTGTTGCCTTCCACCCTACCGGGACCAACTCCAGAGGAACTTCCGCACCCCACACGGACCAACATCAAATTGGGATTATCTTTGCTGATTTCCAACTTGTTACTGTAACACCGGAAATATCCGCAAATAAACGAAAAGAATTGAAACAATAGAATTCCTGAATAAAACGTATCTCTCCGTTCCCATACCGGGAATCGAACCCGAGCCTCCTGGGTGAAAGCCAGGTATCCTAGCCACTAGACCATATGGGATTTTGAACGAAGATTCCTGCCGAAACCCGGGATCGAACCAGGGACCTTTAGATCTTCAGTCTAACGCTCTCCCAACTGAGCTATTTCGGCACATTCAAAATGTAAATCAAACAAGAATAGTCCGGGTGACGGCCAATCTTTTTCGTCACAGCTACAAAGTGAACCCAATCGCATAACTCAAAAGACAAGCAATTCACTTTAGACATAGACGCTCGAAACACATTTTGACACTCTTTGAACACGGCTCATTGGTCTAGTCGTATGATTCTCGCTTAGGGTGCGAGAGGTCCCGGGTTCGATTCCCGGATGAGCCCTAGAAGATCCATTCTGATTTTATTATTGTTGTCTATAATCACTTCAAGTGTTGCATTTCATGGGGATGTAGCTCAGATGGTAGAGCGCTCGCTTAGCATGCGAGAAGTACGGAGATCGATACCCTGCATCTCCAGTACCGCATGTTTTGCCTAGCATTGCACAATTGCAGACTCTTTACGCCTCATAATGATCAGATGTGACCGTTTTTGCCTGGGACATTACGGGAAATCATCGATACCGACGCTTTGATCTTTTCCAATAATGCAATCTTTTTCGAAATACTGATTTTGACTCTCCCAAATACTACTAGATGGCAGGTACGAAAACTGCCACGCCGTCTGTTGCCTTCCACCCTACCGGGACCAACTCCAGAGGAACTTCCGCACCCCACACGGACCAACATCAAATTGGGATTATCTTTGCTGATTTCCAACTTGTTACTGTAACACCGGAAATATCCGCAAATAAACGAAAAGAATTGAAACAATAGAATTCCTGAATAAAACGTATCTCTCCGTTCCCATACCGGGAATCGAACCCGAGCCTCCTGGGTGAAAGCCAGGTATCCTAGCCACTAGACCATATGGGATTTTGAACGAAGATTCCTGCCGAAACCCGGGATCGAACCAGGGACCTTTAGATCTTCAGTCTAACGCTCTCCCAACTGAGCTATTTCGGCACATTCAAAATGTAAATCAAACAAGAATAGTCCGGGTGACGGCCAATCTTTTTCGTCACAGCTACAAAGTGAACCCAATCGCATAACTCAAAAGACAAGCAATTCACTTTAGACATAGACGCTCGAAACACATTTTGACACTCTTTGAACACGGCTCATTGGTCTAGTCGTATGATTCTCGCTTAGGGTGCGAGAGGTCCCGGGTTCGATTCCCGGATGAGCCCTAGAAGATCCATTCTGATTTTATTATTGTTGTCTATAATCACTTCAAGTGTTGCATTTCATGGGGATGTAGCTCAGATGGTAGAGCGCTCGCTTAGCATGCGAGAAGTACGGAGATCGATACCCTGCATCTCCAGTACCGCATGTTTTGCCTAGCATTGCACAATTGCAGACTCTTTACGCCTCATAATGATCAGATGTGACCGTTTTTGCCTGGGACATTACGGGAAATCATCGATACCGACGCTTTGATCTTTTCCAATAATGCAATCTTTTTCGAAATACTGATTTTGACTCTCCCAAATACTACTAGATGGCAGGTACGAAAACTGCCACGCCGTCTGTTGCCTTCCACCCTACCGGGACCAACTCCAGAGGAACTTCCGCACCCCACACGGACCAACATCAAATTGGGATTATCTTTGCTGATTTCCAACTTGTTACTGTAACACCGGAAATATCCGCAAATAAACGAAAAGAATTGAAACAATAGAATTCCTGAATAAAACGTATCTCTCCGTTCCCATACCGGGAATCGAACCCGAGCCTCCTGGGTGAAAGCCAGGTATCCTAGCCACTAGACCATATGGGATTTTGAACGAAGATTCCTGCCGAAACCCGGGATCGAACCAGGGACCTTTAGATCTTCAGTCTAACGCTCTCCCAACTGAGCTATTTCGGCACATTCAAAATGTAAATCAAACAAGAATAGTCCGGGTGACGGCCAATCTTTTTCGTCACAGCTACAAAGTGAACCCAATCGCATAACTCAAAAGACAAGCAATTCACTTTAGACATAGACGCTCGAAACACATTTTGACACTCTTTGAACACGGCTCATTGGTCTAGTCGTATGATTCTCGCTTAGGGTGCGAGAGGTCCCGGGTTCGATTCCCGGATGAGCCCTAGAAGATCCATTCTGATTTTATTATTGTTGTCTATAATCACTTCAAGTGTTGCATTTCATGGGGATGTAGCTCAGATGGTAGAGCGCTCGCTTAGCATGCGAGAAGTACGGGGATCGATACCCTGCATCTCCAGTACCACATGTTTTGCCTAGCATTGCACAATTGCAGACTCTTTACGCCTCATAATGATCAGATGTGACCGTTTTTGCCTGGGACATTACGGGAAATCATCGATACCGACGCTTTGATCTTTTCCAATAATGCAATCTTTTTCGAAATACTGATTTTGACTCTCCCAAATACTACTAGATGGCAGGTACGAAAACTGCCACGCCGTCTGTTGCCTTCCACCCTACCGGGACCAACTCCAGAGGAACTTCCGCACCCCACACGGACCAACATCAAATTGGGATTATCTTTGCTGATTTCCAACTTGTTACTGTAACACCGGAAATATCCGCAAATAAACGAAAAGAATTGAAACAATAGAATTCCTGAATAAAACGTATCTCTCCGTTCCCATACCGGGAATCGAACCCGAGCCTCCTGGGTGAAAGCCAGGTATCCTAGCCACTAGACCATATGGGATTTTGAACGAAGATTCCTGCCGAAACCCGGGATCGAACCAGGGACCTTTAGATCTTCAGTCTAACGCTCTCCCAACTGAGCTATTTCGGCACATTCAAAATGTAAATCAAACAAGAATAGTCCGGGTGACGGCCAATCTTTTTCGTCACAGCTACAAAGTGAACCCAATCGCATAACTCAAAAGACAAGCAATTCACTTTAGACATAGACGCTCGAAACACATTTTGACACTCTTTGAACACGGCTCATTGGTCTAGTCGTATGATTCTCGCTTAGGGTGCGAGAGGTCCCGGGTTCGATTCCCGGATGAGCCCTAGAAGATCCATTCTGATTTTATTATTGTTGTCTATAATCACTTCAAGTGTTGCATTTCATGGGGATGTAGCTCAGATGGTAGAGCGCTCGCTTAGCATGCGAGAAGTACGGGGATCGATACCCTGCATCTCCAGTACCACATGTTTTGCCTAGCATTGCACAATTGCAGACTCTTTACGCCTCATAATGATCAGATGTGACCGTTTTTGCCTGGGACATTACGGGAAATCATCGATACCGACGCTTTGATCTTTTCCAATAATGCAATCTTTTTCGAAATACTGATTTTGACTCTCCCAAATACTACTAGATGGCAGGTACGAAAACTGCCACGCCGTCTGTTGCCTTCCACCCTACCGGGACCAACTCCAGAGGAACTTCCGCACCCCACACGGACCAACATCAAATTGGGATTATCTTTGCTGATTTCCAACTTGTTACTGTAACACCGGAAATATCCGCAAATAAACGAAAAGAATTGAAACAATAGAATTCCTGAATAAAACGTATCTCTCCGTTCCCATACCGGGAATCGAACCCGAGCCTCCTGGGTGAAAGCCAGGTATCCTAGCCACTAGACCATATGGGATTTTGAACGAAGATTCCTGCCGAAACCCGGGATCGAACCAGGGACCTTTAGATCTTCAGTCTAACGCTCTCCCAACTGAGCTATTTCGGCACATTCAAAATGTAAATCAAACAAGAATAGTCCGGGTGACGGCCAATCTTTTTCGTCACAGCTACAAAGTGAACCCAATCGCATAACTCAAAAGACAAGCAATTCACTTTAGACATAGACGCTCGAAACACATTTTGACACTCTTTGAACACGGCTCATTGGTCTAGTCGTATGATTCTCGCTTAGGGTGCGAGAGGTCCCGGGTTCGATTCCCGGATGAGCCCTAGAAGATCCATTCTGATTTTATTATTGTTGTCTATAATCACTTCAAGTGTTGCATTTCATGGGGATGTAGCTCAGATGGTAGAGCGCTCGCTTAGCATGCGAGAAGTACGGAGATCGATACCCTGCATCTCCAGTACCGCATGTTTTGCCTAGCATTGCACAATTGCAGACTCTTTACGCCTCATAATGATCAGATGTGACCGTTTTTGCCTGGGACATTACGGGAAATCATCGATACCGACGCTTTGATCTTTTCCAATAATGCAATCTTTTTCGAAATACTGATTTTGACTCTCCCAAATACTACTAGATGGCAGGTACGAAAACTGCCACGCCGTCTGTTGCCTTCCACCCTACCGGGACCAACTCCAGAGGAACTTCCGCACCCCACACGGACCAACATCAAATTGGGATTATCTTTGCTGATTTCCAACTTGTTACTGTAACACCGGAAATATCCGCAAATAAACGAAAAGAATTGAAACAATAGAATTCCTGAATAAAACGTATCTCTCCGTTCCCATACCGGGAATCGAACCCGAGCCTCCTGGGTGAAAGCCAGGTATCCTAGCCACTAGACCATATGGGATTTTGAACGAAGATTCCTGCCGAAACCCGGGATCGAACCAGGGACCTTTAGATCTTCAGTCTAACGCTCTCCCAACTGAGCTATTTCGGCACATTCAAAATGTAAATCAAACAAGAATAGTCCGGGTGACGGCCAATCTTTTTCGTCACAGCTACAAAGTGAACCCAATCGCATAACTCAAAAGACAAGCAATTCACTTTAGACATAGACGCTCGAAACACATTTTGACACTCTTTGAACACGGCTCATTGGTCTAGTCGTATGATTCTCGCTTAGGGTGCGAGAGGTCCCGGGTTCGATTCCCGGATGAGCCCTAGAAGATCCATTCTGATTTTATTATTGTTGTCTATAATCACTTCAAGTGTTGCATTTCATGGGGATGTAGCTCAGATGGTAGAGCGCTCGCTTAGCATGCGAGAAGTACGGAGATCGATACCCTGCATCTCCAGTACCGCATGTTTTGCCTAGCATTGTACAATTGCAGACTCTTTACGCCTCATAATGATCAGATGTGACCGTTTTTGCCTGGGACATTACGGGAAATCATCGATACCGACGCTTTGATCTTTTCCAATAATGCAATCTTTTTCGAAATACTGATTTTGACTCTCCCAAATACTACTAGATGGCAGGTACGAAAACTGCCACGCCGTCTGTTGCCTTCCACCCTACCGGGACCAACTCCAGAGGAACTTCCGCACCCCACACGGACCAACATCAAATTGGGATTATCTTTGCTGATTTCCAACTTGTTACTGTAACACCGGAAATATCCGCAAATAAACGAAAAGAATTGAAACAATAGAATTCCTGAATAAAACGTATCTCTCCGTTCCCATACCGGGAATCGAACCCGAGCCTCCTGGGTGAAAGCCAGGTATCCTAGCCACTAGACCATATGGGATTTTGAACGAAGATTCCTGCCGAAACCCGGGATCGAACCAGGGACCTTTAGATCTTCAGTCTAACGCTCTCCCAACTGAGCTATTTCGGCACATTCAAAATGTAAATCAAACAAGAATAGTCCGGGTGACGGCCAATCTTTTTCGTCACAGCTACAAAGTGAACCCAATCGCATAACTCAAAAGACAAGCAATTCACTTTAGACATAGACGCTCGACACACATTTTGACACTCTTTGAACACGGCTCATTGGTCTAGTCGTATGATTCTCGCTTAGGGTGCGAGAGGTCCCGGGTTCGATTCCCGGATGAGCCCTAGAAGATCCATTCTGATTTTATTATTGTTGTCTATAATCACTTCAAGTGTTGCATTTCATGGGGATGTAGCTCAGATGGTAGAGCGCTCGCTTAGCATGCGAGAAGTACGGGGATCGATACCCTGCATCTCCAGTACCACATGTTTTGCCTAGCATTGCACAATTGCAGACTCTTTACGCCTCATAATGATCAGATGTGACCGTTTTTGCCTGGGACATTACGGGAAATCATCGATACCGACGCTTTGATCTTTTCCAATAATGCAATCTTTTTCGAAATACTGATTTTGACTCTCCCAAATACTACTAGATGGCAGGTACGAAAACTGCCACGCCGTCTGTTGCCTTCCACCCTACCGGGACCAACTCCAGAGGAACTTCCGCACCCCACACGGACCAACATCAAATTGGGATTATCTTTGCTGATTTCCAACTTGTTACTGTAACACCGGAAATATCCGCAAATAAACGAAAAGAATTGAAACAATAGAATTCCTGAATAAAACGTATCTCTCCGTTCCCATACCGGGAATCGAACCCGAGCCTCCTGGGTGAAAGCCAGGTATCCTAGCCACTAGACCATATGGGATTTTGAACGAAGATTCCTGCCGAAACCCGGGATCGAACCAGGGACCTTTAGATCTTCAGTCTAACGCTCTCCCAACTGAGCTATTTCGGCACATTCAAAATGTAAATCAAACAAGAATAGTCCGGGTGACGGCCAATCTTTTTCGTCACAGCTACAAAGTGAACCCAATCGCATAACTCAAAAGACAAGCAATTCACTTTAGACATAGACGTTCGAAACACATTTTGACACTCTTTGAACACGGCTCATTGGTCTAGTCGTATGATTCTCGCTTAGGGTGTGAGAGGTCCCGGGTTCGATTCCCGGATGAGCCCTAGAAGATCCATTCTGATTTTATTATTGTTGTCTATAATCACTTCAAGTGTTGCATTTCATGGGGATATAGCTCAGATGGTAGAGCGCTCGCTTAGCATGCGAGAAGTACGGGGATCGATACCCTGCATCTCCAGTACCACATGTTTTGCCTAGCATTGCACAATTGCAGACTCTTTACGCCTCATAATGATCAGATGTGACCGTTTTTGCCTGGGACATTACGGGAAATCATCGATACCGACGCTTTGATCTTTTCCAATAATGCAATCTTTTTCGAAATACTGATTTTGACTCTCCCAAATACTACTAGATGGCAGGTACGAAAACTGCCACGCCGTCTGTTGCCTTCCACCCTACCGGGACCAACTCCAGAGGAACTTCCGCACCCCACACGGACCAACATCAAATTGGGATTATCTTTGCTGATTTCCAACTTGTTACTGTAACACCGGAAATATCCGCAAATAAACGAAAAGAATTGAAACAATAGAATTCCTGAATAAAACGTATCTCTCCGTTCCCATACCGGGAATCGAACCCGAGCCTCCTTGGTGAAAGCCAGGTATCCTAGCCACTAGACCATATGGGATTTTGAACGAAGATTCCTGCCGAAACCCGGGATCGAACCAGGGACCTTTAGATCTTCAGTCTAACGCTCTCCCAACTGAGCTATTTCGGCACATTCAAAATGTAAATCAAACAAGAATAGTCCGGGTGACGGCCAATCTTTTTCGTCACAGCTACAAAGTGAACCCAATCGCATAACTCAAAAGACAAGCAATTCACTTTAGACATAGACGCTCGAAACACATTTTGACACTCTTTGAACACGGCTCATTGGTCTAGTCGT
This sequence comes from Daphnia pulicaria, assembly GCF_021234035.1. NCBI lineage: Eukaryota > Metazoa > Arthropoda > Branchiopoda > Diplostraca > Daphniidae > Daphnia > Daphnia pulicaria. The sequence continues at coordinate 135,364 of NC_060919.1, read as the reverse complement.
ATGATTCTCGCTTAGGGTGCGAGAGGTCCCGGGTTCGATTCCCGGATGAGCCCTAGAAGATCCATTCTGATTTTATTATTGTTGTCTATAATCACTTCAAGTGTTGCATTTCATGGGGATGTAGCTCAGATGGTAGAGCGCTCGCTTAGCTTGCGAGAAGTACGGGGATCGATACCCTGCATCTCAAGTACCACATGTTTTGCCTAGCATTGCACAATTGCAGACTCTTTACGCCTCATAATGATCAGATGTGACCGTTTTTGCCTGGGACATTACGGGAAATCATCGATACCGACGCTTTGATCTTTTCCAATAATGCAATCTTTTTCGAAATACTGATTTTGACTCTCCCAAATACTACTAGATGGCAGGTACGAAAACTGCCACGCCGTCTGTTGCCTTCCACCCTACCGGGACCAACTCCAGAGGAACTTCCGCACCCCACACGGACCAACATCAAATTGGGATTATCTTTGCTGATTTCCAACTTGTTACTGTAACACCGGAAATATCCGCAAATAAACGAAAAGAATTGAAACAATAGAATTCCTGAATAAAACGTATCTCTCCGTTCCCATACCGGGAATCGAATCCGAGCCTCCTGGGTGAAAGCCAGGTATCCTAGCCACTAGACCATATGGGATTTTGAACGAAGATTCCTGCCGAAACCCGGGATCGAACCAGGGACCTTTAGATCTTCAGTCTAACGCTCTCCCAACTGAGCTATTTCGGCACATTCGAAATGTAAATCAAACAACAATAGTCCGGGTGACGGCCAATCTTTTTCGTCACAGCTACAAAGTGAACCCAATCGCATAACTCAAAAGACAAGCAATTCACTTTAGACATAGACGCTCGAAACACATTTTGACACTCTTTGAACACGGCTCATTGGTCTAGTCGTATGATTCTCGCTTAGGGTGCGAGAGGTCCCGGGTTCGATTCCCGGATGAGCCCTAGAAGATCCATTCTGATTTTATTATTGTTGTCTATAATCACTTCAAGTGTTGCATTTCATGGGGATGTAGCTCAGATGGTAGAGCGCTCGCTTAGCATGCGAGAAGTACGGGGATCGATACCCTGCATCTCCAGTACCACATGTTTTGCCTAGCATTGCACAATTGCAGACTCTTTACGCCTCATAATGATCAGATGTGACCGTTTTTGCCTGGGACATTACGGGAAATCATCGATACCGACGCTTTGATCTTTTCCAATAATGCAATCTTTTTCGAAATACTGATTTTGACTCTCCCAAATACTACTAGATGGCAGGTACGAAAACTGCCACGCCGTCTGTTGCCTTCCACCCTACCGGGACCAACTCCAGAGGAACTTCCGCACCCCACACGGACCAACATCAAATTGGGATTATCTTTGCTGATTTCCAACTTGTTACTGTAACACCGGAAATATCCGCAAATAAACGAAAAGAATTGAAACAATAGAATTCCTGAATAAAACGTATCTCTCCGTTCCCATACCGGGAATCGAACCCGAGCCTCCTGGGTGAAAGCCAGGTATCCTAGCCACTAGACCATATGGGATTTTGAACGAAGATTCCTGCCGAAACCCGGGATCGAACCAGGGACCTTTAGATCTTCAGTCTAACGCTCTCCCAACTGAGCTATTTCGGCACATTCAAAATGTAAATCAAACAAGAATATTCCGGGTGACGGCCAATCTTTTTCGTCACAGCTACAAAGTGAACCCAATCGCATAACTCAAAAGACAAGCAATTCACTTTAGACATAGACGCTCGAAACACATTTTGACACTCTTTGAACACGGCTCATTGGTCTAGTCGTATGATTCTCGCTTAGGGTGCGAGAGGTCCCGGGTTCGATTCCCGGATGAGCCCCAGAAGATCCATTCTGATTTTATTATTGTTGTCTATAATCACTTCAAGTGTTGCATTTCATGGGGATGTAGCTCAGATGGTAGAGCGCTCGCTTAGCATGCGAGAAGTACGGGGATCGATACCCTGCATCTCCAGTACCACATGTTTTGCCTAGCATTGCACAATTGCAGACTCTTTACGCCTCATAATGATCAGATGTGACCGTTTTTGCCTGGGACATTACGGGAAATCATCGATACCGACGCTTTGATCTTTTCCAATAATGCAATCTTTTTCGAAATACTGATTTTGACTCTCCCAAATACTACTAGATGGCAGGTACGAAAACTGCCACGCCGTCTGTTGCCTTCCACCCTACCGGGACCAACTCCAGAGGAACTTCCGCACCCCACACGGACCAACATCAAATTGGGATTATCTTTGCTGATTTCCAACTTGTTACTGTAACACCGGAAATATCCGCAAATAAACGAAAAGAATTGAAACAATAGAATTCCTGAATAAAACGTATCTCTCCGTTCCCATACCGGGAATCGAACCCGAGCCTCCTGGGTGAAAGCCAGGTATCCTAGCCACTAGACCATATGGGATTTTGAACGAAGATTCCTGCCGAAACCCGGGATCGAACCAGGGACCTTTAGATCTTCAGTCTAACGCTCTCCCAACTGAGCTATTTCGGCACATTCAAAATGTAAATCAAACAAGAATAGTCCGGGTGACGGCCAATCTTTTTCGTCACAGCTACAAAGTGAACCCAATCGCATAACTCAAAAGACAAGCAATTCACTTTAGACATAGACGCTCGACACACATTTTGACACTCTTTGAACACGGCTCATTGGTCTAGTCGTATGATTCTCGCTTAGGGTGCGAGAGGTCCCGGGTTCGATTCCCGGATGAGCCCTAGAAGATCCATTCTGATTTTATTATTGTTGTCTATAATCACTTCAAGTGTTGCATTTCATGGGGATGTAGCTCAGATGGTAGAGCGCTCGCTTAGCATGCGAGAAGTACGGGGATCGATACCCTGCATCTCCAGTACCACAAGTTTTGCCTAGCATTGCACAATTGCAGACTCTTTACGCCTCATAATGATCAGATGTGACCGTTTTTGCCTGGGACATTACGGGAAATCATCGATACCGACGCTTTGATCTTTTCCAATAATGCAATCTTTTTCGAAATACTGATTTTGACTCTCCCAAATACTACTAGATGGCAGGTACGAAAACTGCCACGCCGTCTGTTGCCTTCCACCCTACCGGGACCAACTCCAGAGGAACTTCCGCACCCCACACGGACCAACATCAAATTGGGATTATCTTTGCTGATTTCCAACTTGTTACTGTAACACCGGAAATATCCGCAAATAAACGAAAAGAATTGAAACAATAGAATTCCTGAATAAAACGTATCTCTCCGTTCCCATACCGGGAATCGAACCCGAGCCTCCTGGGTGAAAGCCAGGTATCCTAGCCACTAGACCATATGGGATTTTGAACGAAGATTCCTGCCGAAACCCGGGATCGAACCAGGGACCTTTAGATCTTCAGTCTAACGCTCTCCCAACTGAGCTATTTCGGCACATTCAAAATGTAAATCAAACAAGAATAGTCCGGGTGACGGCCAATCTTTTTCGTCACAGCTACAAAGTGAACCCAATCGCATAACTCAAAAGACAAGCAATTCACTTTAGACATAGACGCTCGAAACACATTTTGACACTCTTTGAACACGGCTCATTGGTCTAGTCGTATGATTCTCGCTTAGGGTGCGAGAGGTCCCGGGTTCGATTCCCGGATGAGCCCTAGAAGATCCATTCTGATTTTATTATTGTTGTCTATAATCACTTCAAGTGTTGCATTTCATGGGGATGTAGCTCACATGGTAGAGCGCTCGCTTAGCATGCGAGAAGTACGGGGATCGATACCCTGCATCTCCAGTACCACATGTTTTGCCTAGCATTGCACAATTGCAGACTCTTTACGCCTCATAATGATCAGATGTGACCGTTTTTGCCTGGGACATTACGGGAAATCATCGATACCGACGCTTTGATCTTTTCCAATAATGCAATCTTTTTCGAAATACTGATTTTGACTCTCCCAAATACTACTAGATGGCAGGTACGAAAACTGCCACGCCGTCTGTTGCCTTCCACCCTACCGGGACCAACTCCAGAGGAACTTCCGCACCCCACACGGACCAACATCAAATTGGGATTATCTTTGCTGATTTCCAACTTGTTACTGTAACACCGGAAATATCCGCAAATAAACGAAAAGAATTGAAACAATAGAATTCCTGAATAAAACGTATCTCTCCGTTCCCATACCGGGAATCGAACCCGAACCTCCTGGGTGAAAGCCAGGTATCCTAGCCACTAGACCATATGGGATTTTGAACGAAGATTCCTGCCGAAACCCGGGATCGAACCAGGGACCTTTAGATCTTCAGTCTAACGCTCTCCCAACTGAGCTATTTCGGCACATTCAAAATGTAAATCAAACAAGAATATTCCGGGTGACGGCCAATCTTTTTCGTCACAGCTACAAAGTGAACCCAATCGCATAACTCAAAAGACAAGCAATTCACTTTAGACATAGACGCTCGAAACACATTTTGACACTCTTTGAACACGGCTCATTGGTCTAGTCGTATGATTCTCGCTTAGGGTGCGAGAGGTCCCGGGTTCGATTCCCGGATGAGCCCTAGAAGATCCATTCTGATTTTATTATTGTTGTCTATAATCACTTCAAGTGTTGCATTTCATGGGAATGTAGCTCAGATGGTAGAGCGCTCGCTTAGCATGCGAGAAGTACGGGGATCGATACCCTGCATCTCCAGTACCACATGTTTTGCCTAGCATTGCACAATTGCAGACTCTTTACGCCTCATAATGATCAGATGTGACCGTTTTTGCCTGGGACATTACGGGAAATCATCGATACCGACGCTTTGATCTTTTCCAATAATGCAATCTTTTTCGAAATACTGATTTTGACTCTCCCAAATACTACTAGATGGCAGGTACGAAAACTGCCACGCCGTCTGTTGCCTTCCACCCTACACTGTTTTGCCTAGCATTGCACAATTGCAGACTCTTTACGCCTCATAATGATCAGATGTGACCGTTTTTGCCTGGGACATTACGGGAAATCATCGATACCGACGCTTTGATCTTTTCCAATAATGCAATCTTTTTCGAAATACTGATTTTGACTCTCCCAAATACTACTAGATGGCAGGTACGAAAACTGCCACGCCGTCTGTTGCCTTCCACCCTACCGGGACCAACTCCAGAGGAACTTCCGCACCCCACACGGACCAACATCAAATTGGGATTATCTTTGCTGATTTCCAACTTGTTACTGTAACACCGGAAATATCCGCAAATAAACGAAAAGAATTGAAACAATAGAATTCCTGAATAAAACGTATCTCTCCGTTCCCATACCGGGAATCGAACCCGAGCCTTCTGGGTGAAAGCCAGGTATCCTAGCCACTAGACCATATGGGATTTTGAACGAAGATTCCTGCCGAAACCCGGGATCGAACCAGGGACCTTTAGATCTTCAGTCTAACGCTCTCCCAACTGAGCTATTTCGGCACATTCAAAATGTAAATCAAACAACAATAGTCCGGGTGACGGCCAATCTTTTTCGTCACAGCTACAAAGTGAACCCAATCGCATAACTCAAAAGACAAGCAATTCACTTTAGACATAGACGCTCGAAACACATTTTGACACTCTTTGAACACGGCTCATTGGTCTAGTCGTATGATTCTCGCTTAGGGTGCGAGAGGTCCCGGGTTCGATTCCCGGATGAGCCCTAGAAGATCCATTCTGATTTTATTATTGTTGTCTATAATCACTTCAAGTGTTGCATTTCATGGGGATGTAGCTCAGATGGTAGAGCGCTCGCTTAGCATGCGAGAAGTACGGGGATCGATACCCTGCATCTCCAGTACCACATGTTTTGCCTAGCATTGCACAATTGCAGACTCTTTACGCCTCATAATGATCAGATGTGACCGTTTTTGCCTGGGACATTACGGGAAATCATCGATACCGACGCTTTGATCTTTTCCAATAATGCAATCTTTTTCGAAATACTGATTTTGACTCTCCCAAATACTACTAGATGGCAGGTACGAAAACTGCCACGCCGTCTGTTGCCTTCCACCCTACCGGGACCAACTCCAGAGGAACTTCCGCACCCCACACGGACCAACATCAAATTGGGATTATCTTTGCTGATTTCCAACTTGTTACTGTAACACCGGAAATATCCGCAAATAAACGAAAAGAATTGAAACAATAGAATTCCTGAATAAAACGTATCTCTCCGTTCCCATACCGGGAATCGAACCCGAGCCTCCTGGGTGAAAGCCAGGTATCCTAGCCACTAGACCATATGGGATTTTGAACGAAGATTCCTGCCGAAACCCGGGATCGAACCAGGGACCTTTAGATCTTCAGTCTAACGCTCTCCCAACTGAGCTATTTCGGCGCATTCAAAATGTAAATCAAACAAGAATAGTCCGGGTGACGGCCAATCTTTTTCGTCACAGCTACAAAGTGAACCCAATCGCATAACTCAAAAGACAAGCAATTCACTTTAGACATAGACGCTCGAAACACATTTTGACACTTTTTGAACACGGCTCATTGGTCTAGTCGTATGATTCTCGCTTAGGGTGCGAGAGGTCCCGGGTTCGATTCCCGGATGAGCCCTAGAAGATCCATTCTGATTTTATTATTGTTGTCTATAATCACTTCAAGTGTTGCATTTCATGGGGATGTAGCTCAGATGGTAGAGCGCTCGCTTAGCATGCGAGAAGTACGGGGATCGATACCCTGCATCTCCAGTACCACATGTTTTGCCTAGCATTGCACAATTGCAGACTCTTTACGCCTCATAATGATCAGATGTGACCGTTTTTGCCTGGGACATTACGGGAAATCATCGATACCGACGCTTTGATCTTTTCCAATAATGCAATCTTTTTCGAAATACTGATTTTGACTCTCCCAAATACTACTAGATGGCAGGTACGAAAACTGCCACGCCGTCTGTTGCCTTCCACCCTACCGGGACCAACTCCAGAGGAACTTCCGCACCCCACACGGACCAACATCAAATTGGGATTATCTTTGCTGATTTCCAACTTGTTACTGTAACACCGGAAATATCCGCAAATAAACGAAAAGAATTGAAACAATAGAATTCCTGAATAAAACGTATCTCTCCGTTCCCATACCGGGAATCGAACCCGAGCCTCTTGGGTGAAAGCCAGGTATCCTAGCCACTAGACCATATGGGATTTTGAACGAAGATTCCTGCCGAAACCCGGGATCGAACCAGGGACCTTTAGATCTTCAGTCTAACGCTCTCCCAACTGAGCTATTTCGGCACATTCAAAATGTAAATCAAACAAGAATAGTCCGGGTGACGGCCAATCTTTTTCGTCACAGCTACAAAGTGAACCCAATCGCATAACTCAAAAGACAAGCAATTCACTTTAGACATAGACGCTCGAAACACATTTTGACACTCTTTAAACACGGCTCATTGGTCTAGTCGCATGATTCTCGCTTAGGGTGCGAGAGGTCCCGGGTTCGATTCCCGGATGAGCCCTAGAAGATCCATTCTGATTTTATTATTGTTGTCTATAATCACTTCAAGTGTTGCATTTCATGGGGATGTAGCTCAGATGGTAGAGCGCTCGCTTAGCATGCGAGAAGTACGGGGATCGATACCCTGCATCTCCAGTACCACATGTTTTGCCTAGCATTGCACAATTAGGAAATTGCTCGAGATCGCGTAGCGATCGATGAGCAGTTGGAATTGTATGAAATTAGAGAGACCTTAACTGGGTGTGGACACGATGTATTACAGCCATTTGACGCAACACAAAAACAAAAGAAAAACGGATTGTCTTCTTCGGGCGATAACGCCCCTTGCCACCTCAGACCTTTAAGGCTTCCTATACATAACTAATAAATAGTAATTCTTCTGTGGGTAACGGAATCCTCTGCATCTTGATGACTGGGTGACGGTCAATAGCCATTGCCGCGACCCCTGTGAATACAAAAAAGAACATTTATCAACTGTTGGGATGGTGGGTGGGTGCCTTAACTTAGTTAAGGTCTCTCTAATTTCATACAATTCCAACTGCTCATCGATCGCTACGCGATCTCGAGCAATTTCCTAATTGTACTCAATTAGCTCCACCTTAACTGGGTGATTTAGAAGTCTAGTATTCACTCTACTCCCAGAATTGCATTTTGGAAATTTTCGGAGACGATTCTTTTATTATAGTGTGAGGAAAACACACTTTCCGTTGCCCAGCTACCCGTACGAAGGATTGTTTCGATAGGCAGGCCGGAAGATTTAGCTTTGGAGGCCGAAGCCCCACGGGTAGAATGAGCGCTATATACCGATGTGTCGACCCCTGCGTCGGCTAACACCGATTTAATCCAACGGGCAATAGATGAAGCTCCGATTGGAGCGTGTGGAGATTTAATGCCCAAAATCAGGCTGGAAGGGGGCCGGCTTTCTCTGAACGATCGAGTCAAATTTACGTACCTTTCAAGGCACAGGACTGGGCAAAGGTTGGAAGGGGGGTCCAGCTTACACAAAGAGAAGGATTGGATATCGTTCGACTTGCGTTGATTCTTCCTCAGCTTCAATAAGGCGAACTTCACGACTGGACCCGAGAAAACTATTGACTCCGAATCAATTGCTGCAATTTCGGAAACTCTAAATAAGGATGTAAGAGCTAACAAGATGACAAGTTTATGCGACAAGGAGGTGAGGCTCAAGTCTACATCCGGTCCAAGTGATTGTAAATGGCGCAAGACAACCCCGACATCCCAAAATTCGGTATATTTTGGCTTCGGTGGAGTGGAATTAAAAATTCCCTGCATTAACTTGATGACTAATGGATGCTTGCCGACATCATAGCCTTCCATCTGTTCCAGCGTACCCGAGAGCATCGAACGATACACATTGATCGATCTATAAGCCAAACCTTTTCCGTGGAGGTCGGACAAAAATTCTAAAATCGTACCTAGAGCAGGAGACACGGGATCTTGATCCCGTTCTGTACACCAACTGACCCAACCGTTCCAGCAGCTCTGGTAGGCAGTTGATGTGGCCTCACGATTTCCTGCCAGGAGTAGGTGGACCACTTTGTCCGAAAGGCCTTTGTTTTCGAGTCTTTGCCTGATAAGGCCCATGCGACCATTAGCAGTGACCCTCGAGCCAGCAGTGGATGAGGGTTCCCTTCCGGATCCGACAGTAGATTCGCCACCGGTTTCAGGATACGAGGCGGTTGGTATGCCAACTCCATTATTGTTGGCCACCAAGGTTGTGCTGGCCAGACCGGCGTCAGCAGAAGCGCATCCGCTTGATCCCTCCAGATCTTTAACAAGCATCTGTGAATGAGTTTGAACGGCGGGAACGCATAGCCTCTCAATTTGCCCCAATCCATCGTGAATGCATCCACTGCCATCGCGTCCGGCTGTGGCTGCCAACTGATGAACTTGTCCAGCTGACGGTTCCAAGCTGCTGCAAATAAATCTATTTGCGGGTTCCACAGGGACGCTATTTGCTTGAAATAGTCCGGCCGTAGTTTCCAATCGCCGGCTTCCAGATTCAGCCTGGACTGGTGATCTGCAACCACATTCAAAATACCTGGTACGTGTACCGCCTGGATCGCAATCTGTCTACTTTCACACCAAGATACGATATCTAACATGATAGCGTTAAGATTGGCTGACTTGGTCCCACCTGCTTTGTTTACATATTGCACTGCCGTGAAATTATCCATCATAAGACGGACGGAAATTTTGCATAAATTCCCCGTAAAGGCTTTCAATGAAAACAGACCCGCCAGTAATTCGAGTTCATTAATGTGTCGATCCCTGTCATCTTCCGACCAGGGTCCTCTTGTCGTAATACCGTTTTGTACTCCCCCCCATCCTTTTTTTGACGCGTCCGAGTATATAATAATATCGGGTTCTACAGCTGTCATGGCCCGGCCGTTTAAGGACTCAATGTTGTCAACCCACCATTTTAGATTGTCCCGCGACTCTCTGTCTAGCTTCACGATAGCGCTAAGTGATCCATTGAATCTAGAATTTCCATTTATATGAAAACGTTGCAGTGCTCTGTAGTGGGCCTGTGCGAAAGGAATGCATTTGACTGCCCAAGCTAAATTCCCTAAAATTTTCGAAATCTCCCGGAGCGAAGCTGTTTCCCGCTTCATTAAGTCGTTACATAAATGCAAAATTTCGACCAACTTTTCATGACGCAGAGAGAGGGAAAGGTGGAGGGAATTTACAATCAAACCCAGATATTCAATGATCTGCGTTGGCTCTTCGATAGTTTTTTCAATGTTTATTAAAAAACCGCAGTTTTCTAATATTTCTTTGGCTAATAAAAAATCTTTCCTCGCCCCTTCCTCGCAATTGTTAAGCAAAAGAATGTCGTCAAGGTAAATTATGAGACGGACCCCTTGTTTCCTTAGGAAAGTTATGACTGGCTTTAAAACTTTAGTAAAAATCCAAGGTGCGGACGACAAACCGAAGGCCAGGGTTTTAAACTGATAGAAAACCTCCCCCCATTTTACTTTTACAAACTTCCGATCCTCCTTGCGCAGGGGGAGGGTTAGATACGCATCTTTCAGATCAATTTTAGTAAAGAAATCACCTGGGCGGATCAGCTCTTGGAGGAGGGGAATACCTTCCATTTTAAAGTGAACGGGCCTAACAAATTTGTTGAGCGCTTTCAAATTTACGATGGGCCTGAAACCTCCTGTACGTTTCGGGATCACAAATAGACCACTGATAAAACCCCCTTCTGGTTCAATCGGTTCGATGGCCCCCTTTTCCAAAAGAGATTTTACTTCCTGATCACAGATTTCTAACTGATCTTTGCCCATCTGCATATTACCCTGGGGGTGTGTTTGAAACGGGGGGGACACGAAATCAATTTGAACGCCCTCGCTTACACTCTGAATGATCCACGGATCATTCGAAATCGAGTGCCAGAAATCTACGAAAAATTTTAACCTACCCCCAACCGGGGGAAAACACGCGGCTTGTTTAGGCGCCGATAAAATTGGCACATACCTTTGGCTCGATTTCTGCTTGTTGTTCCTATAGCCTCCATTCGAGTTGCTGGAACCACCGAAGTTGCCTCCTCGGTTGCCACCATTGAAGCCGTTACGGTGATAGCCGCTTGCGGAATTTCTAGGATTATAGTTGGTGGGTGGGTAGCGACTTTTGAAGCTCGATGATTGGCCTGCCGGGCGTCCGATGTTCCTCAATTTCTGGTCGTTAGTCGCCTCTCTAACCATCTCCTTAATGAAGTGACTGCCGAACAGGGCTCCACACTGTTTAGCCTTAAAACGTTCCGGTTCCTTTAACAAGGAGACGAACTTCGGATCGGACACCTTCAATAAATTTTCGCGGCGGTTGGCCGTGATTCCATGGAAAGTGTGGCCCCACAAACGCAGGGCGACATCGACAGCCTCCGCCATGGGCGAGTTTTGAAGTTCTCCTTCGGCCATCTGCTCTTTCAGATAAAGAAGAGGGCGAGCGACATCTAGGACCTTATACTGTTCAGCTTTCAGGGTTTTTTCAGTAGCCTCCGCCTTCACCATTTCGGGGCACTTGAGATCTTTGAAACGACGGGCAAGAGAGGAATCCACCTGATGACATTTTAAATCAAAATCAGTGTCAGAAAAGCTGGGCAAAAAACTCTCCCGTAGCTGCTTGGCTTCCGAAGGACTCAGGGTTGAAGTCATCCAGTCTCTGACGACCCGCATGCGTCTTCTGGGGACTGCAAATTTCCGTGGCAGGTTCTCCCTTGGGGGTTCAGGAACGCCGATACCACCAGCACCTCCCGCGCCACCAGCACCACCTGCATCGCCTTCTTGCGGCTGATCTCCTCGCCTCCGTCGGTCTTCATCTTGCTGCTCACGCTCTCGTTGGGCCTGAAGTTCACGGTCTCGCAGTTCTTGCTCACGTGCCCGATCTAGGATATCTTGATCTTCCTGGTTGATGTCTCTTCTTTCACGGTTGCGATTTGCTCGATCACGATCACGATTGTTTCGACGAGAATCTCTTGATGAATTTGAACTGGAACTGGAAGTAGGACTTGAACTTGGGCTAGAACCAGCCATGACTGCGTTGCGTCAAAGCCGAAAAGCGTCTGAGGTGGCAAGGGGCGTTATCGCCCGAAGAAGACAATCCGTTTTTCTTTTGTTTTTGTGTTGCGTCAAATGGCTGTAATACATCGTGTCCACACCCAGTTAAGGTGGAGCTAATTGAGTACAATTGCAGACTCTTTACGCCTCATAATGATCAGATGTGACCGTTTTTGCCTGGGACATTACGGGAAATCATCGATACCGACGCTTTGATCTTTTCCAATAATGCAATCTTTTTCGAAATACTGATTTTGACTCTCCCAAATACTACTAGATGGCAGGTACGAAAACTGCCACGCCGTCTGTTGCCTTCCACCCTACCGGGACCAACTCCAGAGGAACTTCCGCACCCCACACGGACCAACATCAAATTGGGATTATCTTTGCTGATTTCCAACTTGTTACTGTAACACCGGAAATATCCGCAAATAAACGAAAAGAATTGAAACAATAGAATTCCTGAATAAAACGTATCTCTCCGTTCCCATACCGGGAATCGAACCCGAGCCTCCTGGGTGAAAGCCAGGTATCCTAGCCACTAGACCATATGGGATTTTGAACGAAGATTCCTGCCGAAACCCGGGATCGAACCAGGGACCTTTAGATCTTCAGTCTAACGCTCTCCCAACTGAGCTATTTCGGCACATTCAAAATGTAAATCAAACAAGTATAGTCCGGGTGACGGCCAATCTTTTTCGTCACAGCTACAAAGTGAACCCAATCGCATAACTCAAAAGACAAGCAATTCACTTTAGACATAGACGTTCGAAACACATTTTGACACTCTTTGAACACGGCTCATTGGTCTAGTCGTATGATTCTCGCTTAGGGTGTGAGAGGTCCCGGGTTCGATTCCCGGATGAGCCCTAGAAGATCCATTCTGATTTTATTATTGTTGTCTATAATCACTTCAAGTGTTGCATTTCATGGGGATGTAGCTCAGATGGTAGAGCGCTCGCTTAGCATGCGAGAAGTACGGGGATCGATACCCTGCATCTCCAGTACCACATGTTTTGCCTAGCATTGCACAATTGCAGACTCTTTACGCCTCATAATGATCAGATGTGACCGTTTTTGCCTGGGATATTACGGGAAATCATCGATACCTACGCTTTGATCTTTTCCAATAATGCAATCTTTTTCGAAATACTGATTTTGACTCTCCCAAATACTACTAGATGGCAGGTACGAAAACTGCCACGCCGTCTGTTGCCTTCCACCCTACCGGGACCAACTCCAGAGGAACTTCCGCACCCCACACGGACCAACATCAAATTGGGATTATCTTTGCTGATTTCCAACTTGTTACTGTAACACCGGAAATATCCGCAAATAAACGAAAAGAATTGAAACAATAGAATTCCTGAATAAAACGTATCTCTCCGTTCCCATACCGGGAATCGAACCCGAGCCTCCTGGGTGAAAGCCAGGTATCCTAGCCACTAGACCATATGGGATTTTGAACGAAGATTCCTGCCGAAACCCGGGATCGAACCAGGGACCTTTAGATCTTCAGTCTAACGCTCTCCCAACTGAGCTATTTCGGCACATTCAAAATGTAAATCAAACAAGAATAGTCCGGGTGACGGCCAATCTTTTTCGTCACAGCTACAAAGTGAACCCAATCGCATAACTCAAAAGACAAGCAATTCACTTTAGACATAGACGTTCGAAACACATTTTGACACTCTTTGAACACGGCTCATTGGTCTAGTCGTATGATTCTCGCTTAGGGTGTGAGAGGTCCCGGGTTCGATTCCCGGATGAGCCCTAGAAGATCCATTCTGATTTTATTATTGTTGTCTATAATCACTTCAAGTGTTGCATTTCATGGGGATGTAGCTCAGATGGTAGAGCGCTCGCTTAGCATGCGAGAAGTACGGGGATCGATACCCTGCATCTCCAGTACCACATGTTTTGCCTAGCATTGCACAATTGCAGACTCTTTACGCCTCATAATGATCAGATGTGACCGTTTTTGCCTGGGACATTACGGGAAATCATCGATACCGACGCTTTGATCTTTTCCAATAATGCAATCTTTTTCGAAATACTGATTTTGACTCTCCCAAATACTACTAGATGGCAGGTACGAAAACTGCCACGCCGTCTGTTGCCTTCCACCCTACACTGTTTTGCCTAGCATTGCACAATTGCAGACTCTTTACGCCTCATAATGATCAGATGTGACCGTTTTTGCCTGGGACATTACGGGAAATCATCGATACCGACGCTTTGATCTTTTCCAATAATGCAATCTTTTTCGAAATACTGATTTTGACTCTCCCAAATACTACTAGATGGCAGGTACGAAAACTGCCACGCCGTCTGTTGCCTTCCACCCTACCGGGACCAACTCCAGAGGAACTTCCGCACCCCACACGGACCAACATCAAATTGGGATTATCTTTGCTGATTTCCAACTTGTTACTGTAACACCGGAAATATCCGCAAATAAACGAAAAGAATTGAAACAATAGAATTCCTGAATAAAACGTATCTCTCCGTTCCCATACCGGGAATCGAACCCGAGCCTCCTGGGTGAAAGCCAGGTATCCTAGCCACTAGACCATATGGGATTTTGAACGAAGATTCCTGCCGAAACCCGGGATCGAACCAGGGACCTTTAGATCTTCAGTCTAACGCTCTCCCAACTGAGCTATTTCGGCACATTCAAAATGTAAATCAAACAAGAATAGTCCGGGTGACGGCCAATCTTTTTCGTCACAGCTACAAAGTGAACCCAATCGCATAACTCAAAAGACAAGCAATTCACTTTAGACATAGACGCTCGAAACACATTTTGACACTCTTTGAACACGGCTCATTGGTCTAGTCGTATGATTCTCGCTTAGGGTGCGAGAGGTCCCGGGTTCGATTCCCGGATGAGCCCTAGAAGATCCATTCTGATTTTATTATTGTTGTCTATAATCACTTCAAGTGTTGCATTTCATGGGGATGTAGCTCAGATGGTAGAGCGCTCGCTTAGCATGCGAGAAGTACGGGGATCGATACCCTGCATCTCCAGTACCACATGTTTTGCCTAGCATTGCACAATTGCAGACTCTTTACGCCTCATAATGATCAGATGTGACCGTTTTTGCCTGGGACATTACGGGAAATCATCGATACCGACGCTTTGATCTTTTCCAATAATGCAATCTTTTTCGAAATACTGATTTTGACTCTCCCAAATACTACTAGATGGCAGGTACGAAAACTGCCACGCCGTCTGTTGCCTTCCACCCTACCGGGACCAACTCCAGAGGAACTTCCGCACCCCACACGGACCAACATCAAATTGGGATTATCTTTGCTGATTTCCAACTTGTTACTGTAACACCGGAAATATCCGCAAATAAACGAAAAGAATTGAAACAATAGAATTCCTGAATAAAACGTATCTCTCCGTTCCCATACCGGGAATCGAACCCGAGCCTCTTGGGTGAAAGCCAGGTATCCTAGCCACTAGACCATATGGGATTTTGAACGAAGATTCCTGCCGAAACCCGGGATCGAACCAGGGACCTTTAGATCTTCAGTCTAACGCTCTCCCAACTGAGCTATTTCGGCACATTCAAAATGTAAATCAAACAAGAATAGTCCGGGTGACGGCCAATCTTTTTCGTCACAGCTACAAAGTGAACCCAATCGCATAACTCAAAAGACAAGCAATTCACTTTAGACATAGACGCTCGAAACACATTTTGACACTCTTTAAACACGGCTCATTGGTCTAGTCGCATGATTCTCGCTTAGGGTGCGAGAGGTCCCGGGTTCGATTCCCGGATGAGCCCTAGAAGATCCATTCTGATTTTATTATTGTTGTCTATAATCACTTCAAGTGTTGCATTTCATGGGGATGTAGCTCAGATGGTAGAGCGCTCGCTTAGCATGCGAGAAGTACGGGGATCGATACCCTGCATCTCCAGTACCACATGTTTTGCCTAGCATTGCACAATTAGGAAATTGCTCGAGATCGCGTAGCGATCGATGAGCAGTTGGAATTGTATGAAATTAGAGAGACCTTAACTGGGTGTGGACACGATGTATTACAGCCATTTGACGCAACACAAAAACAAAAGAAAAACGGATTGTCTTCTTCGGGCGATAACGCCCCTTGCCACCTCAGACCTTTAAGGCTTCCTATACATAACTAATAAATAGTAATTCTTCTGTGGGTAACGGAATCCTCTGCATCTTGATGACTGGGTGACGGTCAATAGCCATTGCCGCGACCCCTGTGAATACAAAAAAGAACATTTATCAACTGTTGGGATGGTGGGTGGGTGCCTTAACTTAGTTAAGGTCTCTCTAATTTCATACAATTCCAACTGCTCATCGATCGCTACGCGATCTCGAGCAATTTCCTAATTGTACTCAATTAGCTCCACCTTAACTGGGTGATTTAGAAGTCTAGTATTCACTCTACTCCCAGAATTGCATTTTGGAAATTTTCGGAGACGATTCTTTTATTATAGTGTGAGGAAAACACACTTTCCGTTGCCCAGCTACCCGTACGAAGGATTGTTTCGATAGGCAGGCCGGAAGATTTAGCTTTGGAGGCCGAAGCCCCACGGGTAGAATGAGCGCTATATACCGATGTGTCGACCCCTGCGTCGGCTAACACCGATTTAATCCAACGGGCAATAGATGAAGCTCCGATTGGAGCGTGTGGAGATTTAATGCCCAAAATCAGGCTGGAAGGGGGCCGGCTTTCTCTGAACGATCGAGTCAAATTTACGTACCTTTCAAGGCACAGGACTGGGCAAAGGTTGGAAGGGGGGTCCAGCTTACACAAAGAGAAGGATTGGATATCGTTCGACTTGCGTTGATTCTTCCTCAGCTTCAATAAGGCGAACTTCACGACTGGACCCGAGAAAACTATTGACTCCGAATCAATTGCTGCAATTTCGGAAACTCTAAATAAGGATGTAAGAGCTAACAAGATGACAAGTTTATGCGACAAGGAGGTGAGGCTCAAGTCTACATCCGGTCCAAGTGATTGTAAATGGCGCAAGACAACCCCGACATCCCAAAATTCGGTATATTTTGGCTTCGGTGGAGTGGAATTAAAAATTCCCTGCATTAACTTGATGACTAATGGATGCTTGCCGACATCATAGCCTTCCATCTGTTCCAGCGTACCCGAGAGCATCGAACGATACACATTGATCGATCTATAAGCCAAACCTTTTCCGTGGAGGTCGGACAAAAATTCTAAAATCGTACCTAGAGCAGGAGACACGGGATCTTGATCCCGTTCTGTACACCAACTGACCCAACCGTTCCAGCAGCTCTGGTAGGCAGTTGATGTGGCCTCACGATTTCCTGCCAGGAGTAGGTGGACCACTTTGTCCGAAAGGCCTTTGTTTTCGAGTCTTTGCCTGATAAGGCCCATGCGACCATTAGCAGTGACCCTCGAGCCAGCAGTGGATGAGGGTTCCCTTCCGGATCCGACAGTAGATTCGCCACCGGTTTCAGGATACGAGGCGGTTGGTATGCCAACTCCATTATTGTTGGCCACCAAGGTTGTGCTGGCCAGACCGGCGTCAGCAGAAGCGCATCCGCTTGATCCCTCCAGATCTTTAACAAGCATCTGTGAATGAGTTTGAACGGCGGGAACGCATAGCCTCTCAATTTGCCCCAATCCATCGTGAATGCATCCACTGCCATCGCGTCCGGCTGTGGCTGCCAACTGATGAACTTGTCCAGCTGACGGTTCCAAGCTGCTGCAAATAAATCTATTTGCGGGTTCCACAGGGACGCTATTTGCTTGAAATAGTCCGGCCGTAGTTTCCAATCGCCGGCTTCCAGATTCAGCCTGGACTGGTGATCTGCAACCACATTCAAAATACCTGGTACGTGTACCGCCTGGATCGCAATCTGTCTACTTTCACACCAAGATACGATATCTAACATGATAGCGTTAAGATTGGCTGACTTGGTCCCACCTGCTTTGTTTACATATTGCACTGCCGTGAAATTATCCATCATAAGACGGACGGAAATTTTGCATAAATTCCCCGTAAAGGCTTTCAATGAAAACAGACCCGCCAGTAATTCGAGTTCATTAATGTGTCGATCCCTGTCATCTTCCGACCAGGGTCCTCTTGTCGTAATACCGTTTTGTACTCCCCCCCATCCTTTTTTTGACGCGTCCGAGTATATAATAATATCGGGTTCTACAGCTGTCATGGCCCGGCCGTTTAAGGACTCAATGTTGTCAACCCACCATTTTAGATTGTCCCGCGACTCTCTGTCTAGCTTCACGATAGCGCTAAGTGATCCATTGAATCTAGAATTTCCATTTATATGAAAACGTTGCAGTGCTCTGTAGTGGGCCTGTGCGAAAGGAATGCATTTGACTGCCCAAGCTAAATTCCCTAAAATTTTCGAAATCTCCCGGAGCGAAGCTGTTTCCCGCTTCATTAAGTCGTTACATAAATGCAAAATTTCGACCAACTTTTCATGACGCAGAGAGAGGGAAAGGTGGAGGGAATTTACAATCAAACCCAGATATTCAATGATCTGCGTTGGCTCTTCGATAGTTTTTTCAATGTTTATTAAAAAACCGCAGTTTTCTAATATTTCTTTGGCTAATAAAAAATCTTTCCTCGCCCCTTCCTCGCAATTGTTAAGCAAAAGAATGTCGTCAAGGTAAATTATGAGACGGACCCCTTGTTTCCTTAGGAAAGTTATGACTGGCTTTAAAACTTTAGTAAAAATCCAAGGTGCGGACGACAAACCGAAGGCCAGGGTTTTAAACTGATAGAAAACCTCCCCCCATTTTACTTTTACAAACTTCCGATCCTCCTTGCGCAGGGGGAGGGTTAGATACGCATCTTTCAGATCAATTTTAGTAAAGAAATCACCTGGGCGGATCAGCTCTTGGAGGAGGGGAATACCTTCCATTTTAAAGTGAACGGGCCTAACAAATTTGTTGAGCGCTTTCAAATTTACGATGGGCCTGAAACCTCCTGTACGTTTCGGGATCACAAATAGACCACTGATAAAACCCCCTTCTGGTTCAATCGGTTCGATGGCCCCCTTTTCCAAAAGAGATTTTACTTCCTGATCACAGATTTCTAACTGATCTTTGCCCATCTGCATATTACCCTGGGGGTGTGTTTGAAACGGGGGGGACACGAAATCAATTTGAACGCCCTCGCTTACACTCTGAATGATCCACGGATCATTCGAAATCGAGTGCCAGAAATCTACGAAAAATTTTAACCTACCCCCAACCGGGGGAAAACACGCGGCTTGTTTAGGCGCCGATAAAATTGGCACATACCTTTGGCTCGATTTCTGCTTGTTGTTCCTATAGCCTCCATTCGAGTTGCTGGAACCACCGAAGTTGCCTCCTCGGTTGCCACCATTGAAGCCGTTACGGTGATAGCCGCTTGCGGAATTTCTAGGATTATAGTTGGTGGGTGGGTAGCGACTTTTGAAGCTCGATGATTGGCCTGCCGGGCGTCCGATGTTCCTCAATTTCTGGTCGTTAGTCGCCTCTCTAACCATCTCCTTAATGAAGTGACTGCCGAACAGGGCTCCACACTGTTTAGCCTTAAAACGTTCCGGTTCCTTTAACAAGGAGACGAACTTCGGATCGGACACCTTCAATAAATTTTCGCGGCGGTTGGCCGTGATTCCATGGAAAGTGTGGCCCCACAAACGCAGGGCGACATCGACAGCCTCCGCCATGGGCGAGTTTTGAAGTTCTCCTTCGGCCATCTGCTCTTTCAGATAAAGAAGAGGGCGAGCGACATCTAGGACCTTATACTGTTCAGCTTTCAGGGTTTTTTCAGTAGCCTCCGCCTTCACCATTTCGGGGCACTTGAGATCTTTGAAACGACGGGCAAGAGAGGAATCCACCTGATGACATTTTAAATCAAAATCAGTGTCAGAAAAGCTGGGCAAAAAACTCTCCCGTAGCTGCTTGGCTTCCGAAGGACTCAGGGTTGAAGTCATCCAGTCTCTGACGACCCGCATGCGTCTTCTGGGGACTGCAAATTTCCGTGGCAGGTTCTCCCTTGGGGGTTCAGGAACGCCGATACCACCAGCACCTCCCGCGCCACCAGCACCACCTGCATCGCCTTCTTGCGGCTGATCTCCTCGCCTCCGTCGGTCTTCATCTTGCTGCTCACGCTCTCGTTGGGCCTGAAGTTCACGGTCTCGCAGTTCTTGCTCACGTGCCCGATCTAGGATATCTTGATCTTCCTGGTTGATGTCTCTTCTTTCACGGTTGCGATTTGCTCGATCACGATCACGATTGTTTCGACGAGAATCTCTTGATGAATTTGAACTGGAACTGGAAGTAGGACTTGAACTTGGGCTAGAACCAGCCATGACTGCGTTGCGTCAAAGCCGAAAAGCGTCTGAGGTGGCAAGGGGCGTTATCGCCCGAAGAAGACAATCCGTTTTTCTTTTGTTTTTGTGTTGCGTCAAATGGCTGTAATACATCGTGTCCACACCCAGTTAAGGTGGAGCTAATTGAGTACAATTGCAGACTCTTTACGCCTCATAATGATCAGATGTGACCGTTTTTGCCTGGGACATTACGGGAAATCATCGATACCGACGCTTTGATCTTTTCCAATAATGCAATCTTTTTCGAAATACTGATTTTGACTCTCCCAAATACTACTAGATGGCAGGTACGAAAACTGCCACGCCGTCTGTTGCCTTCCACCCTACCGGGACCAACTCCAGAGGAACTTCCGCACCCCACACGGACCAACATCAAATTGGGATTATCTTTGCTGATTTCCAACTTGTTACTGTAACACCGGAAATATCCGCAAATAAACGAAAAGAATTGAAACAATAGAATTCCTGAATAAAACGTATCTCTCCGTTCCCATACCGGGAATCGAACCCGAGCCTCCTGGGTGAAAGCCAGGTATCCTAGCCACTAGACCATATGGGATTTTGAACGAAGATTCCTGCCGAAACCCGGGATCGAACCAGGGACCTTTAGATCTTCAGTCTAACGCTCTCCCAACTGAGCTATTTCGGCACATTCAAAATGTAAATCAAACAAGAATAGTCCGGGTGACGGCCAATCTTTTTCGTCACAGCTACAAAGTGAACCCAATCGCATAACTCAAAAGACAAGCAATTCACTTTAGACATAGACGTTCGAAACACATTTTGACACTCTTTGAACACGGCTCATTGGTCTAGTCGTATGATTCTCGCTTAGGGTGTGAGAGGTCCCGGGTTCGATTCCCGGATGAGCCCTAGAAGATCCATTCTGATTTTATTATTGTTGTCTATAATCACTTCAAGTGTTGCATTTCATGGGGATGTAGCTCAGATGGTAGAGCGCTCGCTTAGCATGCGAGAAGTACGGGGATCGATACCCTGCATCTCCAGTACCACATGTTTTGCCTAGCATTGCACAATTGCAGACTCTTTACGCCTCATAATGATCAGATGTGACCGTTTTTGCCTGGGACATTACGGGAAATCATCGATACCGACGCTTTGATCTTTTCCAATAATGCAATCTTTTTCGAAATACTGATTTTGACTCTCCCAAATACTACTAGATGGCAGGTACGAAAACTGCCACGCCGTCTGTTGCCTTCCACCCTACCGGGACCAACTCCAGAGGAACTTCCGCACCCCACACGGACCAACATCAAATTGGGATTATCTTTGCTGATTTCCAACTTGTTACTGTAACACCGGAAATATCCGCAAATAAACGAAAAGAATTGAAACAATAGAATTCCTGAATAAAACGTATCTCTCCGTTCCCATACCGGGAATCGAACCCGAGCCTCCTGGGTGAAAGCCAGGTATCCTAGCCACTAGACCATATGGGATTTTGAACGAAGATTCCTGCCGAAACCCGGGATCGAACCAGGGACCTTTAGATCTTCAGTCTAACGCTCTCCCAACTGAGCTATTTCGGCACATTCAAAATGTAAATCAAACAAGAATAGTCCGGGTGACGGCCAATCTTTTTCGTCACAGCTACAAAGTGAACCCAATCGCATAACTCAAAAGACAAGCAATTCACTTTAGACATAGACGTTCGAAACACATTTTGACACTCTTTGAACACGGCTCATTGGTCTAGTCGTATGATTCTCGCTTAGGGTGTGAGAGGTCCCGGGTTCGATTCCCGGATGAGCCCTAGAAGATCCATTCTGATTTTATTATTGTTTTCTATAATCACTTCAAGTGTTGCATTTCATGGGGATGTAGCTCAGATGGTAGAGCGCTCGCTTAGCATGCGAGAAGTACGGGGATCGATACCCTGCATCTCCAGTACCACATGTTTTGCCTAGCATTGCACAATTGCAGACTCTTTACGCCTCATAATGATCAGATGTGACCGTTTTTGCCTGGGACATTACGGGAAATCATCGATACCGACGCTTTGATCTTTTCCAATAATGCAATCTTTTTCGAAATACTGATTTTGACTCTCCCAAATACTACTAGATGGCAGGTACGAAAACTGCCACGCCGTCTGTTGCCTTCCACCCTACACTGTTTTGCCTAGCATTGCACAATTGCAGACTCTTTACGCCTCATAATGATCAGATGTGACCGTTTTTGCCTGGGACATTACGGGAAATCATCGATACCGACGCTTTGATCTTTTCCAATAATGCAATCTTTTTCGAAATACTGATTTTGACTCTCCCAAATACTACTAGATGGCAGGTACGAAAACTGCCACGCCGTCTGTTGCCTTCCACCCTACCGGGACCAACTCCAGAGGAACTTCCGCACCCCACACGGACCAACATCAAATTGGGATTATCTTTGCTGATTTCCAACTTGTTACTGTAACACCGGAAATATCCGCAAATAAACGAAAAGAATTGAAACAATAGAATTCCTGAATAAAACGTATCTCTCCGTTCCCATACCGGGAATCGAACCCGAGCCTCCTGGGTGAAAGCCAGGTATCCTAGCCACTAGACCATATGGGATTTTGAACGAAGATTCCTGCCGAAACCCGGGATAGAACCAGGGACCTTTAGATCTTCAGTCTAACGCTCTCCCAACTGAGCTATTTCGGCACATTCAAAATGTAAATCAAACAAGAATAGTCCGGGTGACGGCCAATCTTTTTCGTCACAGCTACAAAGTGAACCCAATCGCATAACTCAAAAGACAAGCAATTCACTTTAGACATAGACGCTCGAAACACATTTTGACACTCTTTGAACACGGCTCATTGGTCTAGTCGTATGATTCTCGCTTAGGGTGCGAGAGGTCCCGGGTTCGATTCCCGGATGAGCCCTAGAAGATCCATTCTGATTTTATTATTGTTGTCTATAATCACTTCAAGTGTTGCATTTCATGGGGATGTAGCTCAGATGGTAGAGCGCTCGCTTAGCGTGCGAGAAGTACGGGGATCGATACCCTGCATCTCCAGTACCACATGTTTTGCCTAGCATTGCACAATTGCAGACTCTTTACGCCTCATAATGATCAGATGTGACCGTTTTTGCCTGGGACATTACGGGAAATCATCGATACCGACGCTTTGATCTTTTCCAATAATGCAATCTTTTTCGAAATACTGATTTTGACTCTCCCAAATACTACTAGATGGCAGGTACGAAAACTGCCACGCCGTCTGTTGCCTTCCACCCTACCGGGACCAACTCCAGAGGAACTTCCGCACCCCACACGGACCAACATCAAATTGGGATTATCTTTGCTGATTTCCAACTTGTTACTGTAACACCGGAAATATCCGCAAATAAACGAAAAGAATTGAAACAATAGAATTCCTGAATAAAACGTATCTCTCCGTTCCCATACCGGGAATCGAACCCGAGCCTCCTGGGTGAAAGCCAGGTATCCTAGCCACTAGACCATATGGGATTTTGAACGAAGATTCCTGCCGAAACCCGGGATCGAACCAGGGACCTTTAGATCTTCAGTCTAACGCTCTCCCAACTGAGCTATTTCGGCACATTCAAAATGTAAATCAAACAAGAATAGTCCGGGTGACGGCCAATCTTTTTCGTCACAGCTACAAAGTGAACCCAATCGCATAACTCAAAAGACAAGCAATTCACTTTAGACATAGACGCTCGAAACACATTTTGACACTCTTTGAACACGGCTCATTGGTCTAGTCGTATGATTCTCGCTTAGGGTGCGAGAGGTCCCGGGTTCGATTCCCGGATGAGCCCTAGAAGATCCATTCTGATTTTATTATTGTTGTCTATAATCACTTCAAGTGTTGCATTTCATGGGGATGTAGCTCAGATGGTAGAGCGCTCGCTTAGCATGCGAGAAGTACGGGGATCGATACCCTGCATCTCCAGTACCACATGTTTTGCCTAGCATTGCACAATTGCAGACTCTTTACGCCTCATAATGATCAGATGTGACCGTTTTTGCCTGGGACATTACGGGAAATCATCGATACCGACGCTTTGATCTTTTCCAATAATGCAATCTTTTTCGAAATACTGATTTTGACTCTCCCAAATACTACTAGATGGCAGGTACGAAAACTGCCACGCCGTCTGTTGCCTTCCACCCTACCGGGACCAACTCCAGAGGAACTTCCGCACCCCACACGGACCAACATCAAATTGGGATTATCTTTGCTGATTTCCAACTTGTTACTGTAACACCGGAAATATCCGCAAATAAACGAAAAGAATTGAAACAATAGAATTCCTGAATAAAACGTATCTCTCCGTTCCCATACCAGGAATCGAACGCGAGCCTCCTGGGTGAAAGCCAGGTATCCTAGCCACTAGACCATATGGGATTTTGAACGAAGATTCCTGCCGAAACCCGTGATCGAACCAGGGACCTTTAGATCTTCAGTCTAACGCTCTCCCAACTGAGCTATTTCGGCACATTCAAAATGTAAATCAAACAAGAATAGTCCGGGTGACGGCCAATCTTTTTCGTCACAGCTACAAAGTGAACCCAATCGCATAACTCAAAAGACAAGCAATTCACTTTAGACATAGACGCTCGAAACACATTTTGACACTCTTTGAACACGGCTCATTGGTCTAGTCGTATGATTCTCGCTTAGGGTGCGAGAGGTCCCGGGTTCGATTCCCGGATGAGCCCTAGAAGATCCATTGTGATTTTATTATTGTTGTCTATAATCACTTCAAGTGTTGCATTTCATGGGGATGTAGCTCAGATGGTAGAGCGCTCGCTTAGCATGCGAGAAGTACGGGGATCGATACCCTGCATCTCCAGTACCACATGTTTTGCCTAGCATTGCACAATTGCAGACTCTTTACGCCTCATAATGATCAGATGTGACCGTTTTTGCCTGGGACATTACGGGAAATCATCGATACCGACGCTTTGATCTTTTCCAATAATGCAATCTTTTTCGAAATACTGATTTTGACTCTCCCAAATACTACTAGATGGCAGGTACGAAAACTGCCACGCCGTCTGTTGCCTTCCACCCTACCGGGACCAACTCCAGAGGAACTTCCGCACCCCACACGGACCAACATCAAATTGGGATTATCTTTGCTGATTTCCAACTTGTTACTGTAACACCGGAAATATCCGCAAATAAACGAAAAGAATTGAAACAATAGAATTCCTGAATAAAACGTATCTCTCCGTTCCCATACCGGGAATCGAACCCGAGCCTCCTGGGTGAAAGCCAGGTATCCTAGCCACTAGACCATATGGGATTTTGAACGAAGATTCCTGCCGAAACCCGGGATCGAACCAGGGACCTTTAGATCTTCAGTCTAACGCTCTCCCAACTGAGCTATTTCGGCACATTCAAAATGTAAATCAAACAAGAATAGTCCGGGTGACGGCCAATCTTTTTCGTCACAGCTACAAAGTGAACCCAATCGCATAACTCAAAAGACAAGCAATTCACTTTAGACATAGACGCTCGAAACACATTTTGACACTCTTTGAACACGGCTCATTGGTCTAGTCGTATGATTCTCGCTTAGGGTGCGAGAGGTCCCGGGTTCGATTCCCGGATGAGCCCTAGAAGATCCATTCTGATTTTATTATTGTTGTCTATAATCACTTCAAGTGTTGCATTTCATGGGGATGTAGCTCAGATGGTAGAGCGCTCGCTTAGCATGCGAGAAGTACGGGGATCGATACCCTGCATCTCCAGTACCACATGTTTTGCCTAGCATTGCACAATTGCAGACTCTTTACGCCTCATAATGATCAGATGTGACCGTTTTTGCCTGGGACATTACGGGAAATCATCGATACCGACGCTTTGATCTTTTCCAATAATGCAATCTTTTTCGAAATACTGATTTTGACTCTCCCAAATACTACTAGATGGCAGGTACGAAAACTGCCACGCCGTCTGTTGCCTTCCACCCTACCGGGACCAACTCCAGAGGAACTTCCGCACCCCACACGGACCAACATCAAATTGGGATTATCTTTGCTGATTTCCAACTTGTTACTGTAACACCGGAAATATCCGCAAATAAACGAAAAGAATTGAAACAATAGAATTCCTGAATAAAACGTATCTCTCCGTTCCCATACCAGGAATCGAACGCGAGCCTCCTGGGTGAAAGCCAGGTATCCTAGCCACTAGACCATATGGGATTTTGAACGAAGATTCCTGCCGAAACCCGTGATCGAACCAGGGACCTTTAGATCTTCAGTCTAACGCTCTCCCAACTGAGCTATTTCGGCACATTCAAAATGTAAATCAAACAAGAATAGTCCGGGTGACGGCCAATCTTTTTCGTCACAGCTACAAAGTGAACCCAATCGCATAACTCAAAAGACAAGCAATTCACTTTAGACATAGACGCTCGAAACACATTTTGACACTCTTTGAACACGGCTCATTGGTCTAGTCGTATGATTCTCGCTTAGGGTGCGAGAGGTCCCGGGTTCGATTCCCGGATGAGCCCTAGAAGATCCATTGTGATTTTATTATTGTTGTCTATAATCACTTCAAGTGTTGCATTTCATGGGGATGTAGCTCAGATGGTAGAGCGCTCGCTTAGCATGCGAGAAGTACGGGGATCGACTAGTATACCTAGGCCCGTCCAAGGACGGCGAACCAGGCGGCTAGACGCAATCACCCAAGCGCACAGCACAGCACACATGGAGCAAAACGCCACTCGTATAATCCCACTGGCCAATTCCTTACTGTCCGGGACTTGCTTTTTCATCCATTTATGGACTTGTACATCTTCCACCGTGAGCCAGACGGTCTTTTGGGGTTTTTTTGTGGACTTGTTTTTTTTTCGTTGCAAGCAAGTATCGGTTGAGTTTTGGATTTATTTGGGGACTTTTATTTTTCAGAGTTTGGTTGTATTGTATTTGACACATTTCCCACGGTCTCGAGTTTCGGTGAAGTTTTCCACGGTTTTTTGAATCTTGAACACGTTTGGACCGTCACACACCCCATTCTGATCCTCAACTCCTTCTTCCTCTCCTTCCTCATCTTCCCGTTTCACTTTCTTCCCTTCCAATTTATTTCCTCCCACTTTTTCCCATCTTCCTCCCCTCTCTCATCCTTCCCCCTCTCTATCATCCCTCCCTCACCATCCTCTCCCTCACCATCCCGTCCCTCACCATCCCCTCCCTCACTATCCCCTCCCTCACCATCCCCTCCCTCACCATCCCCACCCTCACCATCCCTTCTCTGCACACTCCTCCCTCATGTAATCCTTCCCCTTAGACTCACATGTATCTCGTACTTATCTCGATGTGGGCTTGAACAACGGGCCGTTGTATCCTGGATCCAATGCTCTAACCACTGAGCTGTTGAGTTGTATTATCAGTTAAACAGGGGGAAAAGTCATCAGCCACTTAAGTAAATTCGGATTTTCCCTAAATACCAATAAATATTAATCGCACGACGTAATTCTTTGGCCAGTAAGTATTTGCTCCTGTATTTTAATGAAAATTACAAAACTCAGCTTCGCATATAAAATTCGAATAACCACTTGAGAGGTAATAGTAAAATACATTATTGGTGGTGTATTGGTTAGAGTGTTCGCATAGCACATTTATGTCTTTAGGTTCAATACTCATAAATTGTGAAAATAAAAATTGACAAAGTGTTTGAAATAATTTACTTGGCTTTCAATCTGAATACCTCATAATTTCCTGTTTTCGTCTATACATTCCTCATTGCCGGTTTGAACAACAGCCCATCGTTACTTGAATCTTATTCTCTAACAACTTGGCTAATGAGATGTGTTGACACATTTTCTTAAAAGGAAGCCATCGACCAATGTAAGGCAACATCGATTTTGAACATTAAAATTTGCTAGGTATAAAAATTCATCACCCGACGTTAGCGAATTAGTTGCAATTACTCGTGGCCCAATGTGTACAAATTTGTAGATGTTATGTTTCACCCAACGTGTTTTGTAGGACACTTAAAATTTCCTCCACGTTTTTTAACAGTTTAAATTAAATTTCCTGCCGTGGACAAATCATTCGCAAGTTGAACCAATGTTATTGAATCTCTAATACCTTGCGTTTGCCCCGACAAATTCCCTCGAATTCCTTCACCACGAGCTCTCGCGGCCGCGGGGGTGCCCCTTCGGGGGCCCCACCGCCACGGGCTCGAATCGCGATGAAGGTATCCTCGTTTTTTTGTAACTTGAACACTATCTGCCCGTTGAACTCAGTTACGCATTTACCAATTAAACCACTGTCAATAGATTTCTTATACATCCACTTATGGCCCAGCGTATTCTGAAGGACATTTAAAATTCCCTGCCCGTTAAGCGTGAGCGTGCGCTTAAATTTTCTGCCTGTGGACAAATAATTTACCAGTTAAACCACTGTCATTAGATTTCTCATACATCCAATCATGGCCCAATGGATTCTGTAGGATCAATCGGTATTGGTGTCAATAGGTGGTCAAGTGGTTAGCGAATTCTCTTACTATGAGTGAGTACTCGGGTTCAACTCCCGATAAACAATAGTTTCTAAAATATATTGATGACCGAATTAATAATTAGCAACTGTGACTTTACCCGGAGTTTGAACCTCGGATTTCTCGCATGACAATCAAGCACGCTAACCAATACACAATGAGAGAGATGGAATACACTATATGTTATGGAATGTATAAATATGTCGTAGAGACACGGTTCGTCGCACTCACCTGTGTGCCAGTTGCAACGCGAGATGCAGAGATGTTTGAAACCACTTGTCAATGAGATCAAAATTGAATATCAATTGGTGATCGATTGGTTAGCGAGTTCGCTTTCTATGCGTTATGTTCGGGTTCAATTCCCTAAAAACACCAATTTCAAAATTGAAAATAAATGTTTGAATTATTATTGAATTAAAGCGCCTTAACCAAGTATCGAAACTCGGACATCTTGTATGATAGCAGAGAACGTTACCCAATACACCATGAAAGAGATGGAATTTAATAGAAGTAATGGGATTTATAAATATGTCGTAGTTACACGTTAATAAAAAAAACGTGAAGCGCGACAACCATTTGTCGAAATTGGAACTCGATAATGATATTAGTTCTGATAGTGTAGTGGTTAGAGTGTGTGTTACAATGCCATGCCCTTACATGTATGTGGCGGTAACACCTCACCGATTATGGTTCAAACCCCAAGTACTACACATACATAAATATTGGAGGACATTGAATATCAATAAAAAAAATCCAACCCTCAACACCTGGTTTGGGGAGAGGCAATGCTTAATTTTTTTCACGTGTTCAAAATCATTATATCAACGATAAAAATTGCAACCAGTGGGCGTGGTTTTTTGGAGGGAAGCTTATGTTTTGTGCTTTTATTTCGTTTGGCGGCTTATTATCTTGCTGGTAAGTCAACGAATAATTGTTTTTCACATTCTCTCTGAACTTCCCCTTGACAACATGCCCAACTCTGGTAAGTCTCTTTAATGTTATCCAATATTTCTGTTATATTTATTGTTTTTTTTGTATCATAGATTTGCTTGTTGCTTCTCCCCCCGTTTCTTTGTCTCCTCAAGTGGTTGTCCGTGATGGAATACCCAATTCTGGTAAGTCTTCTTAATGTTATCCAATATTTCTGTTCTATTCATTGTTTTTTTTTTGTTTGATAGATTTGCCTGTTGTTTCTCCCCCCGTCTCTTTGTCTCCTCAAGTGGTTGTCCCTGAAGAAAATCCACTGGGTGATGACGAAGTTGACGGGGTTTTAGCATCCATGGATATGGATTTCAATACCCCGCCGTCTTCCCCACCTGTCTCCTTTCTTCAATCTTGGACGATTTCAGAATTTCAGAGGATTGAAGATAGGAGAAGATCCAATCTATTACGTGGAGTGCAGCTGAAAACTCGGTACGAAAAATTTAAGAAAAACCGACAGAAGTAAGTTTATCCAAGTTATTTCATGTTTGTTTTTTTATGTAATTTTTTTTTTCATTTTAGTGCTGAAGCTGCTTTGGAAAGATCTAAGCGGAATGAGGCATGGGCCAAAAAGGAGCTGGCTTCATTCCGCTCCAAAATGTGCAAGGATGAAGCTGAGGCACAGAGAATGTTTGGAGATGTGATTTAGATGATTTTTGTTCGATTTGTTTAATTTTTTTTCTTTGTTTGTTATTTGTTAATTTTGTTGATCTGTTGGTTATTGATCAGTAATAAACAGAGTATTAGAATATTCATTTAGTTTGCTTTTTTTTATTTTTTCCAACTTCATAATTGATGTTCTCAATATTTTAAAATCCATATAAGTACGTAGCTCTACTTCTCTTTGATTCTTGATTTGAACCATTGACTTTTTGACCTTAAGGATTTATATTCCATCTCTATAACCACTACACTATGGAGACTTATTTTAATGCTATATTCGTTTTTTTTTATATTTTTGATGGAACTCAAAAGAAGAAAAGTAGAACATTGTACTTTGAATTGGACATTGTATGAGTAAGAGTTTTTTCAACCACTATAATTTTTATCATTATCCTTATTACATAAATATTGAAAATGTAATATGAATTCATTATTTTCGAAATTTAGATTTGAACCATTGATCTTAGGAATCGCATTTCATTACTTTAACCGCTACACCACGGAACGATACAGAATTTTGAAATATTGAAAATTTTATTGGTTTTGTATTTTTTTCGATAAAGCTTTAGACTTACAAATTACGTTAATAGTAAGTCATTCATGTAAAACTTTGTTCTTTTCCAAATTACGATTCATTTGCATGCAATTTGAGTGCATTTTTATAGTTATGCTGTGAGTGGGTTTGAACCAACATTCCTTGAAGTAACAAACCAATACTATAACCACTACACCATTGGCTGTGGTATTTTGCAAATCTTGACGATATCAGCTGGATAGTGCATACTTCTTCATTGTCAGTGTCATCGCCCAGCAAGAACAAAAACAATTTATTTGCTGCAGTTTAAGAATTCATTGTTTTGGGAACTATTTGCTTGCCTGAGAGGGGGTTTGAACCACCCACCTTTGAATTACCAATTCAACGCTATAACCATTACATTAGCAACGGTATTTACAATAAATATCTGACGTTAAAGGTGGATAACGCATACTTACACATTGTCATAGATATCACACAGCGTGAGCAAAGACATTTTATTTACATCGGAGTTTGAATTTATCTATAATAAGACTATTTGCTTCATAAGCATCTGCTTCATCATACACCACGGAACATTGCATAAAATTGAAATATTGAAAATATTATTGGTTTACGTATTTTTTTATTATAAAGCTTTAGATCTAGAAATTACGTTAATAGTAAATCATTCATGTAAAGATTTATTCTTTTCCAGCTTTCCATTCATTTGCATGCTATTTTTTGAGTGCTATTTTATAGTTATACTGAGAGTGGATTTGAACCAACATCCTTTGAATTACTAATCCATTTCTGTAACCACTACACCATCGGCGGTGTGTTCTCCAAATTCTTGACGATGTCCGCTGGATAGTGCATACTTCTTCATTTTCAGTATCATCGCCCAGCAAGAACAAAAACAATTTATTTACTTCATTTTAAGAATTCATCGTTTCGGGTACTATTTGCTTGCTTGAGAGGGGGTTTAATCCAAACACTTTTGACTTACTAATGCAATGCTATAACCACTACATCAACAACGGTGTTTACAAATAATATCCGATGTGACCAGTTGGATAGCGCATACTTACACATTGTCATAGTTATCACCCAGCGTGAGCAAAGAAATTTTATTTACATCGCATTTTGAAGTTTTCAATAATAAGACTATTTGCTTCATTAGCATCTGCTTCATCATACACCACGGAACATTGCATAAATTTGAAATATTGAAAATATTATTGGTTTTTGTGTTATTTTCGATTTTTGATAAGCTTCAGATTAAGAAATTACGTAAATAGTAAATCATTCATGTAAACGCACAAATAATAAAGTAGTAATTAACATTATATGACTAATTTCCTAAGTGATAAATTGAAAACCACTGATCTGGACTTGAACCGTAGACCGCTTTCTTTATAGTCCGGCACTTTATCCACTACACCATGTGACTACGTTGTGTTTGCTGAAAAATTTGAGTCCTTTTCTGTTTTAAAGGAGAGTGTGAGTAGTATTGACATTCTATTCATCCGTCCATGACTTTTTAGTAGTATAAGGATTCCTATTCATCCGTCAACGACTTTAGGTATGTTAAGTAAAAGTCTATCTTTCCAGAAAAAAAACGTCATATTGTTCAATCAGTGACATAGCTAATTCAAGTGGATGAAATTTGTTTAGGATAAAATGGAAAAAAATAAATTGAAATGATCAAATTTAAATCTGAAATAAAATTGATGAATTTTGGCCATGCAACAGTTATTGCTTATTTCTGTCTTAGGCTTCAAGTCTTGAAAAATTTTGTTTTGAGTGTTCATTATTGCTCGTACAAATAAAAATTCTTGTAGAATTAGTTATGAAAATAAAAGTTTTATAAAATCTTGAGAAAGACCATTGTTTATTATTTATAAGGTTTATTAATTCACGGTTGAGCGCACATGGGAACTGCCCCCATGGCCATGCCCGTGCTCCTTTTTTTGGCCCGTAGGCCGAGGCGGAATTTAGTTCCTCTTGGGAAGGAAAGGAATGGAAGGGAATGTATTAATGTATTCACCAAAAAATCAATATTTCTTAATTAGATTTGAGAATGTTTGACTATATGTTTAAATTGCAGTTGTCTAAAATGGTTACAATAAAACTTCTTTAAAGACAACATTTAAAGTAAACACCTTTTTCTTTTCTTCTTCGGTGGCTGTCGGATGATTTTTGAGAAGCTTGCCTTGTTTCCCAGACTCAGCAATCTCGACTCGGACTCCTTTTTGGGAGGGAACACAAAAAATATTAGAATTATTGAATATTTCATGAAACTATTAATTTTAAAAATGTATAAGAAATCAAAATAAACCGTCTTTCGATGTAGCTCTGGAGAAGGCCACATACAGCTGGCCATGACTGAAGACGGGTTCTGGAAGTAATATTCCGACCCGATCAAACGTTTGGCCCTGTGACTTTGTGATGGTCATCGCAAACGCCAACAAAACGGGAAACTGGAGCCTCTTGAGGATGACTGGAAGATCCGAATCAGTTGGGGACATCATCATCCGCGGGATGTAGACGATGTGCCCCTTGTTTTTTCCAGCAGCAATTTCTGCAACGATCAGATTTTCTCTAAGCGCCCTGATGATGAGCCGGGTCCCATTGCAAAGTCCCTGACGCGAATCGATATTCTTCAGAAGAATGATGACGGCTCCCACTTTCATTTTCAGCAAATGGGTGGGAATTCCGGAGACGTCAAAGGAGTTGAGAACTTCGGTTGGGTAATTTGAAATTTCTTCAGGGTCGTCAGAGTCGATGGTATCGATGCTTCTGTACTCATGAAGCGTACCGGGCATGTCTTTGATGATCTGATTGTTGATTCGTAAGCAATCGCCGTTTTTCGGACAAAGAATAGCGCGACTGCATATTTGTTGAGATACGACAGGATCTAACAGTTGAGCAGGATCACCAAAGACGTGCTCGACTAAACTCCGGTTATAATTGAAAAATTCTTTAGGAATTTCAATCATATCGGGGATGTTCAATTTTGGATGCGTCGGTAGAGTTCCGTTTCCAAGCTGAATGAGCCAATCGGCGTAGTCTTGACTGCCGGCCACGGTACGCATATTTTGAGTCAGACGAAGTTGTTGAAACTGAGGCCAAGTGTCATTGTTTCGGATAGTGACTTCCAGCACTGTCACCCTGTTTCCGTGTCGGACGACCGGTAAACACTGACGAAAATCGCCACCAAGAAGGAGCACTTTACCACCGTGAGGAAGATTGTTCTTGTGCAACTTTTGGAACAGGAAATTGAAAGCACTAAGGGCGTGATTTGTCTTCATGGTGGCTTCGTCAGAAATGATGAGAACTGCACTTCTGATCAAATGGGCGAGGAAGCTACCATCTTCGATTTTTGATCTGGTCGCTTCAGTGATTGGAGGGTAAATCTTGAATTGGGAATGATACGTTGTGCCGTCAATCAACAACGTAGAAGCGATGCCGGTAGACGCAACGGCGATCACTGTTTTCCCTTGTCCCTGCAGTACGGTGATGAGAGTGTTGTACAGGAACGTCTTCCCCGTTCCTCCAGGGCCATCCAAGAAATACTGATGCGGAATTGCATTTTCAGTATCGTTGACGGCAGCCATGACTTGATCGAAGGCAGCCCGTTGACCTTCGTTCAACTGACTAACCATCAATTCACCTAATCTTCTCTTCTCTCTCATAGAAATTTCAGCATTTTCTTCGAGTTGAGCCGCGATAAGACGATGAATAAGCTGAAAATCAGGAACAGGCAATGAGAGATTTTCCATCGTTTGATTGTTGAGAAGTAGCTTGTCTTGAATAAATTTCAAAGTCAAGTTTTTTGCTATTTCGGCGTCGTGACCATTACGAATAAAATCTTCCATTAGCTGAGGCAAAGATCGCTCAAAGAGATAAAGAGCATCCGTAGGATTGCAAAACAGACAAATGTCAACAAAAAGCTGTCGCAATCGTTCTGGCATTTCAAAGGCGGCCGCATCGTCCAGTGTCCTCTCCCAAACGCTGTCATCTTCCAACAAATTTAAGGCAGCGGCGGCTGCTTTAAACGTCGGTAAAATTACACCGTTGACTGTTCGAAGATTTTCAAAACTGGTCGGTCCTTTGACGTTAATGAGGAGCAAGCGCAGGCAGAATCGCTCAATTTGACGGACACTCACCGTGTACAATCGGCCAATGATTTTGAGATTTTGAACTCGTCGCTTCCAGAAATTACGGCCACCAACCTTGACGAAAGCAAAATGGTTGACAATCTCTCTGTAAAAATACTGCCTCGCTTCTTCATTATCCCGGTTCAAGATGAAAAAAGCAGTTAAAGTCGTTTCTTTCAAAGCGGCGTTGGCGACTGCTTGTTCCTCGTTGCCCGGGTGAAAAAAGACGGACTGTTCCAATGGAAGATGTACGGCAAGTCGGAAGATGACATGGGAACGATTGCTGAGGGGAAACTTATTGATTCTCCAGGCGGCTTCTGGTGCGCTGACGTAACGCGTGTCCAAAAAAGTAGTGATTTCGTCCCACACGAATGTCGGCTCATCTTCACCTTCAACTTGCTGATGCGTTCCCTTTTTTGTCTCAATGTTTCCGCTGTCATGGCCTTTGTACACGTACTTAAAGATGTATTTGACACTGGTGAGTGAAGCGCAGGATTCGAGGTTTATGTGACAGTCATATTTCAGCAGCAACCAAGGGTTATAAGGCACAACCCATCTGTTGTCTACTTCATAGACGACATTCCCTCTTTTCAACGGATGTTTAACTCCAGTGTCTCTTCTTCTATAAGTCGGATAGCCGTTGTCGTTGATGATGGTTCCTGCGATGAAATCTTTCGGAAACTTTTTGGTGCACCCTTCAACATCCATGCAAGGAGACTTTTTGTTGATGGCTCCACACGGGCCGTGGATCATGTGAGCCATAACAGCGGCGTAGAGTCTTGGATGGAGGGACTTGTCGGGAATTTCCGCACAAATGGTCTTGTCCATATCTTCTGGTGATAAAGGGGCATCTCTCTTATCGATCCAGATCAGCATGTGGCAATGAGGAAGACCGCGTTTTTGAAATTCGATGACTTCGATATGAGCTGTGGCGAAACCCAAAACTTGCTTTTTCTCGATGTCGTCGACCAACTCTTTTTTCTTCAAGTGGAAGACTCGTGCGACCATATCGGGACGATCAGAAGCTGTCTGATAGTTCGCAATATTTGCCGTAATTTCTCTCCACTTGGGATTGCAAGTAAACGTTAAAAAAAAAGTTGGTTTTCCAAATTTGGCAACAATTGCCATCGCGTCTTGATAATTTTGCTTCATGGCTCGAGGACTGCCAATGAAGGACGAAGGGAGAATGTAGATAGTGCCAACTTCCACATTTTCTCTTTCCGCTCGATTGTTGATGTAATCCATCAGACCGCAGTAGCGCTCAACATGCAGCTCTGTCTGGTGTTTTCTGAGCCAATCTATGCGATTCCCCTCGGTCTTGACGTAAGAATCGACAAAATATTGCTGAGTGAGGGCACCCCCGGACAAAACGATATTGAAATCACCGCGGATTGACATGATTGAACTGTAGAACTCGGCTTGCGTCACTCTTGAGCGTGGGCCTCTGTTCCTGTTTGGTTGTTGATCATCGTTCTCGTCTGCTTCGGCTGGTTCCGGTTCTACATTTCGCTCATTTTCAATCTCAGCATTGCCATCTGCTGCGGCGACTTCTTCACGAATTAACACTCTGGGGTTGGGCCACAGGGGATCAATCTGCTCGTCTTCATCCTCATCAACAATCATTGCCATTGCTGCTGCTTCATCTCTTTCCCTCCGACTGGTGGTGTTATAATTCATGTGAGCATGCCAACCATCTTCACCGTTGGGGAATAGCAGAGGATAACACATCGGATCACACATGGGCTTCTGTGTGTTAATCTGGATGAAACGTCGGCCTCTGACGGGAATATAGAGATGGCCACGAATATCTCTGTTGGATGGCGGAGCTCCATCAGAGCTTTTGAATACTACTGCTATCTCGTGGGCCGTCGGGCAGTTGTAGCGCCGCTGGTCGACATTTCTTCTATCACAAGTGATGATCATGCCGACAGTGTAGTGAGGAAGATTTGCGGCCTGGCGTTGAACGTATTCTTCTTCAAGAACTTGGCGCATCATCTTGTAAACCAAGGCGTACGGATTCTTCTCTCGAAGCATAGCGTCCAATTCTTCCATCAATATTCTACAACAACCCGACATTGCCTGGATATTTGCCCTATAATCAGTGGCCTGCGCCGAGTCCAAAAAATACAGATCTGCATATCTGGGATTTGGTGTTGGACCAAGCGGAGTGATTTGATGGTAAATCTGGCCATGAATTCGATAGCAGTAGGGGCCTCGGTTTGGTGGTGGAGATTGGTTTGCTCCAAGCGAAGCAAAAGCGTGAGCACTGTTGTAGTTTCGAATTTGCTTCATGAATTGCTTGGACTTTGGATGCTGATTTTGCAAGAGACTGGCCAAGGGTTGCGGACATGGCTTTGGTGGTGGAATAATTACTTTTCCCTTTCCGCAGCATCGCTGAAACTTTTGATCTTTTGGCATCTCTTTTTCAAAGTGTTTGGCGTCACACTCAGCACAAATCTTGGTCAAATCTCCAATGTCAAGCAAATGAACCCGATCCTCTACAACAATGTCTTTGCAAGCTATCCGATGCGTTCGCCGATTTCCAGCACGGTTGCGATCAAGGTGCATCTCACGAAGAAAAGCTTCGTGGTCTGCGGTTTCAACGGGAACAATTTCGGCGTGTTGAAGCGCATTTCTTGCTCGCAGTTCTTCCTCTTCTCGCTCTCGTTCAAATTGATGTTCTCGCTGTAGCTCTGTTCGCAACCTATCCTCTTCACGCCTATCAGCTGTTTCTTCCTCATTTTCAGTCGCTCTATAATCAGTCATGACTTCTGTGTGCTGCTCACGTCGTTCTGCAGCTTCCTGCTCAGTTTCGTTGAGGAGATTTACTTCGTGAAAAAATCTATCAGCCATAGCACGCTCCAATCTTTCTTCTCCTGTTGCTCTGCAACGTACAGCTTCCTGGCGTAATGACTTATCGCCAAGTCGAGCAAGCCTCTCTGCTACAAGTTCCTTATCCCGTAGAGATTTCTGTCGTAGTGCCTGTGCCCGCTGTCTTGCCCATTTTTCTGCTTCGGATTCTTCTTTCCGCAGAGAATTTTGCTGCAAGGTCTGTTCCCGGAGTCTTGCCAATTTCTCTGCTTCAATTTGCTCATTCCGCAGAGTTTTTTGGCGTAGCGACTGCGCTCGTTGTCTAGCCCACTTCTCTGCTTCAGATTCCTCTTTCCGCAAAGAATTTTGACGCAAGGCCTGCTCACAAAGTCTAGAAGATCTCTCTGCTTCAGATTCCTCGTTCCGCAGAGATTTTTGCCTCAATGCCTGATCTTGAAGTCTTGCTGATCTCTCTGCTTCCGATTCATCTCTCCGCAGAAATTTCTTCCGCAATGCCTGGGCTTGCAACCTAGCTCGTTGTTCTTCAGCAGTTTCGGTGTCGTCAGCAGCTCTCTTTCTTGCCTGATGTTGTTGTCTTGCTGGACGCTCTGCCACAGCATCATTAGCAAGAACAACTCTTGGGCGATCACATGCAGGTCTCTGATTCATCGCTCGTAGAATAATTGCTGCTTCTTGTTGACGAAGAGCAGCTTGCCGCTCTGCCTCGGCTTGCAATCGAGCTCGAATTTGTTCATCTTGACGAAGATCTGCTTGCCGCTCCGCCTCGGCTAACAGTCGCGCACGATTTTCTTCTTCTTGACGAAGAACTGCTTGCCGCTCCACCTCGGCTAACAGTCGCGCACGATTTTCTTCTTCTTGACGAAAAACTGCTTGCCGCTCCGCCTCGGCTAACAGTCGAGCACGATTTTCTTCTTCCGCTTGTTCCTGTCGAAGGAGTTGCTGACGGATTCGCTGATCATGCAGTCTAGCTTCATGTTCAACCTGAGTCTCGTTAGCACGGGCGACTCTCTTCCGCTCAGCATCTAACCTCTGCCTCAACGCTCTCTCGTCAGGTGCCTCTGCCTGACGCTCTTCCCTAGCCTTTTTCGCATTCAAATTTTTTGCAACCTGAACTTCTTCGGGATTGAGCCGACGTCGCTTCTCTTCACGAGCGATCTTGGCCCTTTCCCTATTAGCCGCCAATCGCACTTCCTTAGCCTCCGGGTCTTCGTTACTTCTTTTTTCCCTAGCCTTCCTATTCTTCTCATCTTTTTCCTCTCGAGTTAATTCGCGACGCGGTGGCATTTTCAAATCAGCAAAATAACCCCTAATTTATCAAAAAAAAATCGCTTCTATCAGTGGAGGGCTTTTTTGGAGGGCTTTTGGAGGGCTTTACACCGCAAAAATTTCAAAAAGCTTAAAATTAAACACAAATTCGAACGTAAGCCGTCGACACAACCGGTGCTCAATATCCCAGTGGTACAGCCCGGTTAAGGTTCACATCTGATAAACAAATACGCATCGCAGGTTAGCTCCTCTCCGGTTGTCGACTGTTCGTTTTACAATGACTGACCCCCAAAAATGTCAACAATTATGCAATTATTTTCATTTGCGCTCAACTTGATGCTGACTTGATCGGGATTTTTATCGCAATTGTGACTGTTAAAAGCCAAAATGCTAACCTCTATACCAAGACCAGCACAAATTGGCTGAAAACCGTCGGACACCACAACTAATAAGTCTTTAGCAGGCTAATAAAAACATGCTACGGACTTAAAATTGTTGGAATTCGGAAAGTACTTTACTTGAGCAATGAGTGTCCTGATGCCGTAGGAAGTTAGAAGTAAGCTGGAAGACATCTCGGAGCGGAAGTGAATGGCGACTTGAAGATCTGGTCACAAATTCGATGCATTACAGGCTATTTAATGCAAAATAAAAGCTTGTATCAGTAAAAAATTGAAATCTTATCCAATTTCAGTAACTGACGCGCACATTTTTATTGGTAAAGTTTATTTTATGAGACCAGACTTGAACCATCAACCTGTGCGTTTGAAATCGAACACACTAACCACAACGCCACGTTCCGATACAAAAATGTAGTAAATCGACGACAAAATCACCGTTACCTGGCGATTTCTGGTTTCTTTTTTTTTGGAAGGAAGTACATGATAAACAATTGCCAACTTAATCAAAGTTCAACAGAATAACGAAATTCTTCACAAAGACCCAAAACGAATTTGATTGGAAGTAGATTCGAACATTTGACCACTCGATTAGGAACCGAAGGTGATAACCACTACACCATGTTTGGGTACAAATTGGTCGGCGATTCGACGACAAAAAAATAGTAGCCTAGAGCTACTGAATTGAACTCTGTCTCTTTTGTTGAGCATTGGACACAGTCAAAAACATAGCAAACCACTAACATAAATTTCAATTATCGAACAACATTCCTTCTAAATTAAAACACACCGCCCGAGAGTTGAACACAGAGTCTCTGTTGATCGAGATTACCGTGCTAGAACGTTAACCATTACACCAAATTAGAATAATTTTTGGCAAAAAAGTTGTTAAGTTATCAAGTACCAATTTTATAGCAGGTAATAAAACGTGCTATAAACATGTTCTAATGGAAAAAAGGTACAATAAAAACAATTTACCTGACAATTAAAGTCCTGATGCCGGTCGTTGGCTGGAAGCGAGAAACGGAGTACCTTCGACGGAACACTACAGGCTGGTGAATGAAAATATTTGTGAAAGCTAATTGTTTTCATTAAAATAAATGAAATCGACAAAAAGTGTACCTGACAATTAAATTCCTGATGCCAGTCGTAGGTCGAAAGTGAGGAAGG
Source organism: Daphnia pulicaria (assembly GCF_021234035.1). NCBI lineage: Eukaryota > Metazoa > Arthropoda > Branchiopoda > Diplostraca > Daphniidae > Daphnia > Daphnia pulicaria. Next base: position 94,419 of record NC_060919.1, on the reverse strand, counting down.
CTCTCAATTCGATTGTAAACTACAGGCTGAAAAACAAATTGCAAAATACATACACGTATAAGAATTCGAGTGTTCAAAATTAATACAAAATTTAATTCACATGGTCGTCATTGCTGACACGTGCAACAATTTTTCACCATCTCCAATTTATGTGCTGTCATCGAGAACCGAACCATTAATCGTAGTGTTTGAAATCCAATACGCTAACCACTACACCAAGAGCGGGTGATTATTAGAAGAAAATCGTCGAAGACCATCACTTATGAATTCGTAGCAAAGATTCATGCCATGGGCTTGTTCAAATGGATAAAAGAGAACTGAAAAATCTTACCTGACTATGATAATCCTGATGCCAGTCATGGGCTCGAAGAAGGAAATGCAGTCCTTTCGATAACACTACAGGCTAATGAAGGAAAATATAATTTAATCCTAATGTTTTTAATTGCAATGAAATAAACTGCAATGTTTGTACCTGACAATTAAATTCCTGATGCCAGTCATGGGCCGCAAGTGAGGAAGGCAGGCACTCACCTCGATTGTACACTACAGGCTGAAAATTAAAATGCAAAATCCATACACGTATAAGAACTTGAGTGTTCAAAAACAGTACAAAAAATATTCAAATGGTCGTGATTGTTAGCACATACAACAATTTTCAACACCGTTAATTTATGTGCTGTCATCGAGAACCGAACCATTAACCCCCGTGTTTGATTTCCAACACGCTAACCACTACACCACGAGCGGATGTAAATTGGAAGAAAATCGTCGAAGACAATCACTTATGAATTCGTAGCAAAGATTCATGCCATGGGCTTGTTCGAATGGATAAAAGTGAACTGAAAAATCTTACCTGACTATGATAATCCTGATGCCAGTCATGGGCTCGAAGAAGGAAATGCAGTCCTTTCGATAACACTACAGGCTAATGAATGCAAAAATATATTTTAATCCTAATGTTTTTAATTGCAATGAAATAAACTGCAATGTTTGTACCTGACAATTAAATTCCTGATGCCAGTCATGGGCCGCAAGTGAGGAAGGCAGGCACTCACCTCGATTGTACACTACAGGCTGAAAATTAAAATGCAAATTACATACACGTATAAGAACTCGAGTGTTCAAAAACAATTCAAAGGGTCGTGTTTGGTAACTACAAAAATTTTCACCATCGTTAATTTAGAAACTGTTATCGAGAACCGAACCATTAACCCCAGTGTTTGAAATCCAACACGCTAACCACTACACCGAGAGCGGATGATTATTAGAAGAAAATCGTCGAAGACAATGACTTATGAGTTCGTAGCAAAGATTCAAACCATGGGCTTGTTCAAATGGATAAAAGTGAACTGAAAAATCTTACCTGACTATGATAATCCTGATGCCAGTCATGGGCTCGAAGAAGGGAATGCAGTCCTTTCGATAGTACACTACAAACTGGTGAATTAAACAAATATTTTCATCATCTTTTTTTTGTAATTGAAATGAAATAAAATGGCAATACTTGTACCTGGCTATGAAAATCCAGATGCCAGTCGCAGGCTTGAAGTAGAAACACAGTCACTGTGATTATATATACAACAGGCCGAGAAATCTAGAATGCAAAACATGAAACAGTTGAATTTGTTGCAATTGAGATAAATGTAATCTATATAAGTCACCTGGCAATTAAGTTTATTGCTTTATTTGGCTGAAAGTTTGAAAAGAGTCGATGAAGCCACCAATTCGTCAAACTTTTTGTCTTGTTACATGTAAGTCAAAACATAAGTCAATCACAAATATTTACGTTTGACAAATGATGAAAGAATTGTATATTTACACTGTATCTATTTGATACACCAGTTTGACTTACCCAATTTGTCTCGAATTTACACAGTTTGGAGTATGAAATCAATCGCAATCGAGAAATCAAAATCGAAGAAATCTATTACTCGAGACAAAATTTGACGTGTCAGTTGTTGTAAACAACAATGATTACCATCGTCTGCTCGATGAGCAACGTGACTCGATATAATATCGATATAATCCTAATTTCTAAATTAATTCGTGTTAACATTAAATAAAGTAGACATTGCCCGGGATCGAACCTCGGACCTCTCGCATGGTAGCAGTAGACGCTAACCAATACACCATTATACAGATGAAGTTCAATGTAGAGAATTGGATGTAAAAATATGTCGTAGAGACACGGTGCGTCGCGTTGCGCTCACCTGTGTTTGGCAAGTGTAACGCGACGTGTGTAATTCGAGACACCGAAATGTTTGAAATTACTCTTAAATGAGCTCAATGATGAATATCAGTTTGTGACCAAGTGGTTATCAAGTTCGCCCATCATGTGTGAGAACTCGGGTTCAAATCCCGACAGACACTAATTTCTATAATGAAAATTGCAAATTGCAAATTAATAAATTGCAAAAAATAATAAATTGCAAATTAACAACAGCACCTTGAACAGGGATCGAGCATCGAACCTCTCGCTTCGTAGCCGGGCATGCTATCCAATAGACCATTTGAACGATGATAACAATAAAGGGAATGGGATGTAAAAATATGTCTAAGAGATCCGGTGCGTCACGTCGCGCTCACCTGTGCGTCATGAGCGACGTGACGCGAGACGCAGATATCTTTGAAACAACTTGTCAATAAGATCAAAGCTAAATATTAATTGGTGGTCAAGTGGTTAGCAAGTTAGCTTCCCATGCGTGAGTACTCGGGTTCAAATCCTGATAGCCGCTAATTTCTTAATTGAAAAACTTGAACATTGCAAACTAATAATTCATAACAGCGATTAATAATTCATAACAGCGAAATAACCCGGGAACGAACTTCGGTCCTCTCTCTTCGTAGTCGAGCACGCTATCAATAGACCATTAGAGAGATGGAATCAGTATAGGGAATGGGATGTAAAAATATATCTTAAAGACACGGTGCGTCACGTCGCGCTCACCAGTGCGTCATGAGCAACGTGACGCGAGACGCAGGTATGTTTGCAACAACTTGTCAATAAGATCGAAGGAAAAAAATCAATTGGGGGTCAAGTGGTTAGCAAGTTCGCTTACCATCCGTGAATACTTGGGTTCAAATCCCGATTGGCACTCCAATATCTAAATTGATCATTGTTCATTGCAATTTAATTATCCTTAACACATCCCGGGATCGAACCTCGGACCTCTCACATGTTAGCCGAGCACGCTAACCAATACACTATTAGAGAGATAAATTTTATAGAGGGAATTGGATGTAAAAATATGTCTTACAGATACGGTGCGCCACGTCGCGCTCACCTGTGTGAGGCAAGATCTACGCGACGTGTGTAACGCGAGACGCCAAAATGTTTGAAACTACTCTTAAATGAGCTCATTGAATAATATCGATTGGTGGTCAAGTGGTTAGTGAGTTCGCTTACCATGCGTGAGTTTTCAGGTTCAAATCCCGATAGACACCAATTACTAAATTGAAAAAATTGTACATTGTAAATTAACAATTCATAACTTCTCCTTGACCCGGGATCGAACCTCGGACCTCTCGCTTCGTAGCCGGGCCCGCTAACCAGTATTCCATTAGAGATATGGAATCATTAAAGGGAATTGGATCTATAAATATGTCGTAAAGATACGGTGCGTCGCGTCGCGCTCACCTGTGCGTCATCAGCGACTTGACGCGAGACGCAGACATGTTTGAAACAATTTGTCAATAAGATAAAAGGTAAAACATCAATTGGTGGTCAAGTGGTTAGCAAGTTCGCTTACCATGCGTGAGTCTTCGGGTTCAAATCCCGATAAACACTCCAATTTCTGCAAATAAAACGTTGCAAATTAATAAATATTAACAGCGCCTTGATCCGGCATCGAACCTCAGACCTCTCGCATGTTAGCCGAGCACGCAAGCCAATACACCAAGAGAGATATGTATTTCAAAGTAAGTAACGGGATCTATAAATATGTCGTAGAGATATGGTGCGTCGCGTCGCGCTCACCTGTGTGTCATTCGCAACGCGAGATGCAGAGATGTTTGAAACCACACTTCAATGAAATCATCCTTGAATATTAATTGGTGGGCAAGTGGTTAGCGAGTTCGCTTACCATGCATGAGTATTCGGGTTCAAATCCCGATAGATACTCCAATTTCTCTAAATTGAACATTGCAAATTAATAAATAATAGCACCGCCTGGATCCGGGATCGAACCTCAGACCTCTCGCATGGTAGCAGTGCACGCTAACCAATACACCATTAGAAAGATGGAGTTCTATAGAGGAAATTGGATGTAAAAATACATGTCCAAGACAAACGGCGCGCGCCGCGCACGAAACACTGGAAGCGCAACAACAACAACAACCATCTGTCCAAATTCCAACTCGATATGGATATCAGTTCTGATAGTGTAGTGGTTAGAGTGTGTGCGACAATGCCATCCCAATCGGATGTGCGGCGGAAACACCTCTCCGACCATGGTTCAAACCCCAAGTAGTACACTCGAATCTAATAGAGGACATCGACATATATAACCGATGGAAAAAAAACCCTTCCCGACTACTAACAAATTCAACCCCCCTCTCTCCCCCCCACAAAAAAAAAAAAAAAACACAAACGGTTCGAGCCCGTGTGTGTGTGGCGAGAAAGGCGCGCGCAAACGGACAAACGGTGAGGAAAGTTGACGTGTATATCGCCTCGCTTAGTAGTCAATTCGAAAAAACTTTCGCCACTGGTTGCGGCTCGCCGATACAGACAAACGACTCTGGACCTCGGTTGGGACAAACAAACAAACAAACAAACACACCGAATCACAGACAGGCCAAGGTCACCTACCCACGCCCGCGGTTTATAGAGTAGTAGACTAGTATACCTAGGCCCGTCCAAGGACGGCGAACCAGGCGGCTAGACATAATCACCTAAGCGCACAGTATACATGGACCAAAACGCCACTGGTATAATACCACTGGCCAATTCCTTGCTGTCCGGGACTTTTTTTTTTCATCCATTTATGGACTTGTACATCTTCCACCGTGAGCCAGTCGGTCTTTTGGGGTTTTTTTGTGGACTTGTTTTTTTTTCGTTGAAACCAAGTATCGGTTGAGTTTTGGTTTTATTTTGGGACTTGTATTTTTCAGAATTTAGTTGAATTGGCTTTGACACATTTCCTCGGATTCCTTCACCGCCCGCGAGGTCAAGGTATCTTCGGTTTTTTGTATCTTGTACACGTTTGGCCCGTCGAACTCCCCACTCTTATCCTCCCCTCCTTCTTCCTATCTTTCCTCATTCTCCCCTCCCACTTTTTCCCCTCCCACCTTCTCCCCTCCCAATTTCTCCCCTCCTACTCCCCACTCCCATCCTCCCCCTCTCTATCTCCCCACCCCTCACCATCCCCTCCTTGCACACTCCTCCCTCATGTATCTCTTCCCCTTAGACTCACATGTATCTCGTACTTATCTCGATGAGGGCTTGAACAACGGGCCGTTGTATCCTGGATCCAATGCTCTAACCACTGAGCTGTTGAGTTGTATTATCACCGAAACAGGGGGAAAAGTCATCAGCCACTTAAGTCAATTCGGATTTGCTCTAAATACCAATAAATATTAATCGCACGACGTAATTCTTTGGCCCGTAAGTATTTGCTCCTGTATTTTACTGAAACTTATAAAACTCAGCTTCGCATATAAAATTCGAATAACCACTTGAGAGGTAATAGTAAAATATATGATTGGTGGTGTATTGGTTAGAGTGTTCGCATAGCATATTAATGTCTTTAGGTTCAATACTCATAAATTGTGAAAATAAAAATTGACAAAGTGTTTGAAAAAATTTACTTGGCTTTCAATCTGAATACCTCATAATTTCCTCTTTCCGTCTATACATTACTCGTTGCCGGTTTGAACAACAGCCCATCGTATCTTGATTCCTGTTCCCTAACCACATAGCTATTGAGAGGTATTGGTGTATTTTCTTGGGAGGAAGTCATCGACATATATGAGGCAACATCGATAGTGAACAGTTGCATTTGCAATAAATTGGTAGAATAATTCATCACCCGTCGTTAGCGAATTAGTTGCTATGTTTCACCCAACGTGTTCTATAGGACACTTAAAATTTCCTGCCCGTGTTTTAACAGTTTAAAAGATTTAATTTCCTGCCCGTGGACAAATCATTTGCCTATCTTGATTCCTGTTCTCTAACCACATAGCTATTGAGAGGTATTGGTGTATTTTCTTGGGAGGAAGTCATCGACATATATGAGGCAACATCGATAGTGAACAGTTGCATTTGCAATAAATTGGTAGAATAATTCATCACCCGACGTTAGCGAATTAGTTGCTATGTTTCACCCAACGTGTTCTGTAGGACACTTAAAATTTCCTGCCCGTTTTTAACAGTTTAAAAGAATTAATTTCCTGCCCGTGGACAAATAATTTGCCAGTTAAACCAATGTCATTGAATCTCCGATACCTTGTGTTTGACCCGAAAAATTCCCTCGAATTCCTTCACCACGAGTGAAGGTATTCTCGGTTTTTTGTACCTTGAAAACGTTTCGCCCGTCGAACTCAGTTACGCATTTACCAGTTAAACCACTGCCATTAGATATCTCATATATCCACTCATGACCCAGCGTATTCTGAAGGAATTTTAAAATTTCCTTCCCGTTAAGCGTGAGCCTGCGCTTAAATTTCCTGCCCGTGGACAAATCATTTGCCAGTTAAACCATTGTCATTGAATGTCTGATACCTTATGTTTGACCCGAAAAATTCCCTCGAATTCCTTCACCACGAGTGAAGGTATTCTCGGTTTTTTGTACCTTGAACACGTTTCGCCCGTCGAACGCATTCTCACTTTTTTACAACTATTCTTTGTAGCTAATTGTTAAGCGTGGACCAAATCAAGAAATTTAATCATTCCACGTGACTTTTAGCCCGTCGTGATTAACTTTCGTTGAATTATTTTCTGCCCGTCGTGAGAAAATAAGGGTGAATTCTTTTCAGCCCGTCGTGAGCGGAAAAGGGTGAATAATTTTAAGTTCGGCGTGAGCAACGTAGGGTGAATTATTTTCCGCCCGTCGTGAGCGAAATAGATTGAATTATTTTCAGCCCGTCGTGAGTGAAATAGGGTGAATTCTTTAAAGCCCGTCGTGAGCGAAATAGAGTGAATTATTTTCAGCCCGTCGTGAGCAAAATAGATTGAATTATTTGCAGCACGTCATGAGCGAATAGGGTGAATTATTTGCAGCCCGTCGTGAGCGAAATAGAGTGAATTCTTTTCAGCCCGTCGTGAGCGAAATAGAGTGAATTCTTTTCAGCCCGTCGTGAGCAACTTAGGGTGAATTCTTTTCAGCCCGACGTGAGCGAAAAATAGTGAATAATTTTCAACTCGGCATGAGCAACCACTATACGGTGACCACTCTTCAATGAGATCAACATTTAATTTAAATTGGTGGCGAAGTGGTTAGTGAGTTCGCTTACCATGCGTGAGTACTCGGGTTCAAATCCCGATCGACCCTCCCATTTCTAAATTAAAAATTGAACATTGCAAATTAATAATCAATATTAAAGCATTTGCCCGGGATCAAACCTTGGACCTCTCACGTATTAGCCGAGTACGCTAACCAATACATTATTAGACAGATGGAAATTAATAGAGGGAATTGGATTTAAAAATATGTCGTACAGATACGGTGCGTCACGTCGCGCTCACCTGTGTGAGGCAAGAGCTACGCGACGTGTGTAACGCGAGACGCCAAAATAATTGAAACTACTCTTAAATGAGCTCAGTGATGAATATCAATTGATGGTCAAGTGGTTAGCAAGTTCGCTTACCATGCGTGAGTATTCGGGTTCAAATCCCGATAGACCCTAATTTCTAAATTGAAATTTACAAATAAACAATTCATAACAATGCCTTGACCGGGGATCGAACCTCGGACCTGTCGCTTCGTAGCCATGAACGCTAACGAATATACCATAAGAGATATGGAAATTAATAGAGGAAATTAGATGTAAAAATATGTCGTTGAGACACGGTGCATTGCTTCGCGCTCACCTGTGCGTCATCAGCAACTTGACGCAAGACGCAGATATGTTTGAAATAACTTGTCAATAAGATCAAAAGAAAAACATCATTTGGTGGTCAAGTGGTTAGCGAGTTCGCTTACCTTGCGTGAGTTTTCAGGTTCAAATCCCGAAAGACACCCATTTATAAATTGAAAAAATTGAACATTGTAAATTAATAACAAATAACAGCGCCTGGACTCTGGATCGAACCTCGGACCTATCGCTTCGTAGCCGGGTATGCTATCCAATATACCATTAGAGAGATTGAGTCCATAAAGGGAATTGGATCTATAAATATGTCTTAGAGACACGGTGCATCGCGTCGCGATCACCTGTGCGTCATGAGCGACGTGACGCGAGACGCAGATATGTTTGAAACAACTTGTCAGTAAGATCAAAGAAAAAACATTAATTGGTGGTCAAGTGGTTAGCAAGTTCGCTTACCATGCGTGAGTATTCGGGTTCAAATCCCGATAGACACACCAATTTCTGCAAATTGAACATTGCAAATTAATAAATAATAACAGCGCCTGGATCAGGGATCGAACCTCAGACCTCTCGCATGGTAGCCGAGTACGCTAACCAATACACCAAGAGAGATAAGGATTTCAAAGTAAGTAACGGGATATATAAATATGTCGTAGAGATATGGTGCGTCGCGTCACGCTCACCTGTTTGTCATTCGCAACGCGAGATGCAGAGATGTTTGAAACCAAACTTCAATGAAATCATCCTTGAATATCAATTGGTGGGCAAGTGGTTAGTAAGTTCGCTTACCATGCGTGAGTTTTCAGGTTCAAATCCCGATAGACACCAATTTCTAAATTGAAAATTGAAGTTTACAAATTAACAATTCATAACAATGCCTTGTACCGGGATCGAACCTCGGACCTCTCGCATGGTTGCAGTGCACGCTAACCAATACACCATTAGAAAGATGGAATACTATGGAGGAAATTGGATGTAAAAATACATGTCCAAGACAAACGGCGCGCGCCGCGCACGAAACACTGGAAGCGCAACAACAACAACAACCATCTGTCCAAATTCCAACTCGATATGAATATCAGTTCTGATAGTGTAGTGGTTAGAGTGTGTGCGACAATGCCATCCCAATCGGATGTGCGGCGGAAGCACCTCTCCGACCATGGTTCAAACCCCAAGTAGTACACTGGAATCTAATAGAGGACATCGACAAATAACCGATGGAAAAAAAAAAAAACCTACCCGACTACTAACAAATTCTACCCCCCTCTCCCCCCCCCCTGTCCCAAAAAAAAAAAAAAAAAAAAAAAAAAAAAAAAAAAAACGCACACGGTTCTAGCCCGTGTGTGTGTGTGTGGCGGGAAGGGCGCGCGCAAACGGACAAACGATAGCTGACGTGTGTGTGTGTATCGCCTCGCTTACTCAATTCGAAACTTTCGCCACTGGTTGCGTCTCGCCGCTACAGACAAACAACAAACGGACAAACAAACAAACAAACAAACACACCGAATCACAGACACGCCAAGGTCACTTAGACACGCCCGCGGTTTATAGAGCAGTAGAAGAAGTAGAAAGAGATAGTAGAGAAGAGAAGAGAAGAGAAGAGAAGTAGAGAAGAGAAGAGAAGAAGAGAAGAAGAGAAGAGAGTAGAGAAGAGTAGAGAAGAGAAGAGAAGAAGAGAAGAGAAGAGAAGAGAAGAGAAGAGAAGAGAAGAAGACGCGGTTTATAGAGTAGTAGAAGACTAGTATACCTAGGCCCGTCCAAGGACGGCGAACCAGGCGGCTAGACATAATCACCTAAGCGCACAGTACACGTGGAGCAAAACGCCACTCGTATAATCCCACTGGCCAATTCCTTACTGCCCGGGACTTGTTTTTTCATCCATTTATGGACTTTTACATCTTCTACCGTGAGCCAGTCGGTCTTTTGGGTGTTTTTTTTTTACTTGGTTTTTTTCGTTGCAACCAAGTATCGGTTGAGTTTTGGATTTATTTTGGGACTTGTATTTTTCAGAGTTTGGTTGAATTGGATTTGACACATTTCCTCGGATTTTTTCACCGCGAGCTTTTGCGGCTGCGGGGGTGCCACTTCGTGGGCCTATCCTCAAGGGCTCGAGTCGCGGTCAAGATATCCTCGGTTTTTGTAACTTATTCACGTTTGACCCGTCGAACTCCCCACTCTTATCCTCACCTCCTTCTCCCTATCTTTCCTCATCCTTCCCTCCCACTTTCTCCCCTCCCACTTTCTCCCCTCCCACTTTCTCCCCTCCCACTTTCTCCCCTCCTACTCCCCACTCCCATCCTCCCCCTCTCTATCTCCCCACCCCTCACCATCCCCTACTTGCACACTCCTCCCTCATGTAACCCATCCCCTTAGACTCACATGTATCTCGTACTTATCTCGATGAGGGTTTGAACAACGGGCCGTTGTATCCTGGATCCAATGCTCTAACCACTGAGCTGTTGAGTTGTATTATCAGTTAAACAGGGAGAAAAGTCATCAGCCACTTAAGTCAATTCGGGTTTGTCCTAAATACCAATAAATATTAATCGCACGACGTTATGCTTTGGTCAGCAATGTATTTGCTCTTGTCCTTTAGTGTAACTTACAAAACTAAACTTTTCGTATAAAATTCGAATAACCACTTGAGAGGTTATAGTAAAATATATGATTGGTGGGGTATTGGTTAGAGTGTTCGCATAGCATATTCATGTCTTTAGGTTCAATACTCAGAAATTGTGAAAATAAAAATTGATAAAGTCTTTGAAATAATTTACTTGGCTTTCAATCTGAATACCTCATAATTTCCTCTTTTCGTCTATACATTCCTCAATACCGGTTTGAACAATAGCCCATCGTATCTTGAGTGCTGTTCTCTAACCACATAGCTATTGGGAGATATGGGTGTATTTTCTTGGGAGGAAGTCATCGACCAATATGAGGCAACATCGATAGTGAACAGTTGCATTTGCAATAAATTGGTAGAATAATTCATCACCCGACGTTAGCGAATTAGTTGCTATGTTTCACCCAACGTGTTCTGTAGGACACTTAAAATTTCCAGCCCGTTTTTAACAGTTTAAAAGAATTAATTTCCTGCCCGTGGACAAATCATTTGCCAGTTAAACCAATGTCATTGAATCTCCGATACCTTGTGTTTGACCCGAAAAATTCCCTCGAATTCCTTCACCACGAGCTCTCGCGGCCGCAGGGGTGCCCCTTCGGGGGCCCCACCCCCGCGGGCTCGAGTCGCGGTGAAGGTATCCTCGGTTTTTGGTACCTTGAAAACGTTTCGCCCGTCGAACTCAGTTACGCATTTACCAGTTAAACCACTGCCATTAGATATCTCATATATCCACTCATGACCCAGCGTATTCTGAAGGAATTTTAAAATTTCCTGCCCGTTAAGCGTGAGCCTGCGCTTAAATTTCCTGCCCGTGGACAAATCATTTGCCAGTTAAACCATTGTCATTGAATGTCTGATACCTTATGTTTGACCCGAAAAATTCCCTCGAATTCCTTCACCACGAGTGAAGGTATTCTCGGTTTTTTGTACCTTGAACACGTTTCGCCCGTCGAACGCATTCTCACTTTTTTACAACTATTCTTTGTAGCTACTTGTTAAGCGTGAGCCAAATCAAGAAATTTAATCATCCCACGTGACTTTTAGCCCGTCGTGATTAACTTTCGTTGAATTATTTTCTGCCCGTCGTGAGAAAATAAGGGTGAATTCTTTTCAGCCCGTCGTGAGCGGAAAAGGGTGAATAATTTTAAGTTCGGCGTGAGCAACGTAGGGTGAATTATTTTCCGCCCGTCGTGAGCGAAATAGATTGAATTATTTTCAGCCCGTCGTGAGTGAAATAGGGTGAATTCTTTAAAGCCCGTCGTGAGCGAAATAGAGTGAATTATTTGCAGCCCGTCGTGAGCGAAATAGAGTGAATTCTTTTCAGCCCGTCGTGAGCAACTTAGGGTGAATTCTTTTCAGCCCGACGTGAGCGAAAAATAGTGAATAATTTTCAACTCGGCATGACCAACCACTATACGGTGACCACTCTTCAATGAGATCAACATTTAATTTAAATTGGTGGCGAAGTGGTTAGTGAGTTCGCTTACCATGCGTGAGTACTCGGGTTCAAATCCCGATCGACCCTCCCATTTCTAAATTAAAAATTGAACATTGCAAATTAATAATCAATATCAAAGCATTTGCCCGGGATCAAACCTTGGACCTCTCACGTATTAGCCGAGTACGCTAACCAATACACTATTAGACAGATGGAAATTAATAGAGGGAATTGGATGTAAAAATATGTCGTACAGATACGGTGCGTCACGTCGCGCTCACCTGTGTGAGGCAAGAGCTACGCGACGTGTGTAACGCGAGACGCCAAAATAATTGAAACTACTCTTAAATGAGCTCAGTGAAGAATATCAATTAGTGGTCAAGTGGTTAGCAAGTTCGCTTACCATGCGTGAGTATTCGGGTTCAAATCCCGATAGACCCTAATTTCTAAATTGAAATTTACAAATAAACAATTCATAACAATGCCTTGACCGGGAATCGAACCTCGGACCTGTCGCTTCGTAGCCATGAACGCTAACCAATATACCATGAGAGATATGGAAATTAATAGAGGAAATTAGATGTAAAAATATGTCGTTGAGACACGGTGCATTGCTTCGCGCTCACCTGTGCGTCATCAGCGACTTGACGCAAGACGCAGATATGTTTGAAATAACTTGTCAATAAGATCAAAGGAAAAACATCATTTGGTGGTCAAGTGGTTAGCGAGTTCGCTTACCTTGCGTGAGTTTTCAGGTTCAAATCCCGATAGACACCCATTTATAAATTGAAAAAATTGAACATTGTAAATTAATAACAAATAACAGCGCCTGGACTCTGGATCGAACCTCGGACCTATCGCTTCGTAGCCGGGCATGCTATCCAATATACCATTAGAGAGATTGAGTCCATAAAGGGAATTGGATCTATAAATATGTCGTAGAGATACGGTGCATCGCGTCGCGCTCACCTATGCGTCATGAGCGACGTGACGCGAGACGCAGATATGTTTGAAACAGCTTGTCAATAAAATCAAAGAAAAAACATCAATTGGTGGTCAAATGGTTAGCATGTTCGCTTACCATGCGTGAGTTTTCAGGTTCAAATCCCGATAGACACCAATTTCTAAATTGAAAATTGAAGTTTACAAATTAACAATTCATAACAATGCCTTGTACCGGGATCGAACCTCGGACCTCTCGCATGGTAGCAGTGCACGCTAACCAATACACCATTAGAAAGATGGAATTCTATAGAGGAAATTGGATGTAAAAATACATGTCCAAGACAAACGGCGCGCGCCGCGCACGAAACACTGGAAGCGCAACAACAACACCAACCATCTGTCCAAATTCCAACTCGATATGAATATCAGTTCTGATAGTGTAGTGGTTAGAGTGTGTGCGACAATGCCATCCCAATCGGATGTGCGGCGGAAGCACCTCTCCGACCATGGTTCAAACCCCAAGTAGTACACTCGAATCTAATAGAGGACATCTACTGCTCTATAAACCGCGGGCGTGTCTAAGTGACCTTGGCGTGTCTGTGATTCGGTGTGTTTGTTTGTTTGTTTGTTTGTCCGTTTGTTGTTTGTCTGTAGCGGCGAGACGCAACCAGTGGCGAAAGTTTCGAATTGAGTAAGCGAGGCGATACACACACACACGTCAGCTATCGTTTGTCCGTTTGCGCGCGCCCTTCCCGCCACACACACACACACGGGCTCGAACCGTGTGCGTTTTTTTTTTTTTTTTTTTTTTTTTTTTTTTTTTTTTGGGACAGGGGGGGGGGAGAGGGGGGTAGAATTTGTTAGTAGTCGGGTAGGTTTTTTTTTTTTTCCATCGGTTATTTGTCGATGTCCTCTATTAGATTCCAGTGTACTACTTGGGGTTTGAACCATGGTCGGAGAGGTGCTTCCGCCGCACATCCGATTGGGATGGCATTGTCGCACACACTCTAACCACTACACTATCAGAACTGATATTCATATCGAGTTGGAATTTGGACAGATGGTTGTTGTTGTTGTTGCGCTTCCAGTGTTTCGTGCGCGGCGCGCGCCGTTTGTCTTGGACATGTATTTTTACATCCAATTTCCTCCATAGTATTCCATCTTTCTAATGGTGTATTGGTTAGCGTGCACTGCTACCATGCGAGAGGTCCGAGGTTCGATCCCGGTACAAGGCATTGTTATGAATTGTTAATTTGTAAACTTCAATTTTCAATTTAGAAATTGGTGTCTATCGGGATTTGAACCTGAAAACTCACGCATGGTAAGCGAACTTACTAACCACTTGCCCACCAATTGATATTCAAGGATGATTTCATTGAAGTTTGGTTTCAAACATCTCTGCATCTCGCGTTGCGAATGACAAACAGGTGAGCGTGACGCGACGCACCATATCTCTACGACATATTTATATATCCCGTTACTTACTTTGAAATCCTTATCTCTCTTGGTGTATTGGTTAGCGTACTCGGCTACCATGCGAGAGGTCTGAGGTTCGATCCCTGATCCAGGCGCTGTTATTATTTATTAATTTGCAATGTTCAATTTGCAGAAATTGGTGTGTCTATCGGGATTTGAACCCGAATACTCACGCATGGTAAGCGAACTTGCTAACCACTTGACCACCAATTAATGTTTTTTCTTTGATCTTACTGACAAGTTGTTTCAAACATATCTGCGTCTCGCGTCACGTCGCTCATGACGCACAGGTGATCGCGACGCGATGCACCGTGTCTCTAAGACATATTTATAGATCCAATTCCCTTTATGGACTCAATCTCTCTAATGGTATATTGGATAGCATACCCGGCTACGAAGCGATAGGTCCGAGGTTCGATCCAGAGTCCAGGCGCTGTTATTTGTTATTAATTTACAATGTTCAATTTTTTCAATTTATAAATGGGTGTCTTTCGGGATTTGAACCTGAAAACTCACGCAAGGTAAGCGAACTCGCTAACCACTTGACCACCAAATGATGTTTTTCTTTTGATCTTATTGACAAGTTATTTCAAACATATCTGCGTCTTGCGTCAAGTTGCTGATGACGCACAGGTGAGCGCGAAGCAATGCACCGTGTCTCAACGACATATTTTTACATCTAATTTCCTCTATTAATTTCCATATCTCTTATGGTATATTCGTTAGCGTTCATGGCTACGAAGCGACAGGTCCGAGGTTCGATCCCCGGTCAAGGCATTGTTATGAATTGTTTATTTGTAAATTTCAATTTAGAAATTAGGGTCTATCGGGATTTGAACCCGAATACTCACGCATGGTAAGCGAACTTGCTAACCACTTGACCATCAATTGATATTCATCACTGAGCTCATTTAAGAGTAGTTTCAATTATTTTGGCGTCTCGCGTTACACACGTCGCGTAGCTCTTGCCTCACACAGGTGAGCGCGACGTGACGCACCGTATCTGTACGACATATTTTTAAATCCAATTCCCTCTATTAATTTCCATCTGTCTAATAGTGTATTGGTTAGCGTACTCGGCTAATACGTGAGAGGTCCAAGGTTTGATCCCGGGCAAATGCTTTAATATTGATTATTAATTTGCAATGTTCAATTTTTAATTTAGAAATGGGAGGGTCGATCGGGATTTGAACCCGAGTACTCACGCATGGTAAGCGAACTCACTAACCACTTCGCCACCAATTTAAATTAAATGTTGATCTCATTGAAGAGTGGTCACCGTATAGTGGTTGCTCATGCCGAGTTGAAAATTATTCACTATTTTTCGCTCACGTCGGGCTGAAAAGAATTCACCCTAAGTTGCTCACGACGGGCTGAAAAGAATTCACTCTATTTCGCTCACGACGGGCTGAAAAGAATTCACTCTATTTCGCTCACGACGGGCTGCAAATAATTCACCCTATTCGCTCATGACGTGCTGCAAATAATTCAATCTATTTTGCTCACGACGGGCTGAAAATAATTCACTCTATTTCGCTCACGACGGGCTTTAAAGAATTCACCCTATTTCACTCACGACGGGCTGAAAATAATTCAATCTATTTCGCTCACGACGGGCGGAAAATAATTCACCCTACGTTGCTCACGCCGAACTTAAAATTATTCACCCTTTTCCGCTCACGACGGGCTGAAAAGAATTCACCCTTATTTTCTCACGACGGGCAGAAAATAATTCAACGAAAGTTAATCACGACGGGCTAAAAGTCACGTGGAATGATTAAATTTCTTGATTTGGTCCACGCTTAACAATTAGCTACAAAGAATAGTTGTAAAAAAGTGAGAATGCGTTCGACGGGCGAAACGTGTTCAAGGTACAAAAAACCGAGAATACCTTCACTCGTGGTGAAGGAATTCGAGGGAATTTTTCGGGTCAAACATAAGGTATCAGACATTCAATGACAATGGTTTAACTGGCAAATGATTTGTCCACGGGCAGGAAATTTAAGCGCAGGCTCACGCTTAACGGGAAGGAAATTTTAAAATTCCTTCAGAATACGCTGGGTCATGAGTGGATATATGAGATATCTAATGGCAGTGGTTTAACTGGTAAATGCGTAACTGAGTTCGACGGGCGAAACGTTTTCAAGGTACAAAAAACCGAGAATACCTTCACTCGTGGTGAAGGAATTCGAGGGAATTTTTCGGGTCAAACACAAGGTATCGGAGATTCAATGACATTGGTTTAACTGGCAAATTATTTGTCCACGGGCAGGAAATTAATTCTTTTAAACTGTTAAAAACGGGCAGGAAATTTTAAGTGTCCTACAGAACACGTTGGGTGAAACATAGCAACTAATTCGCTAACGTCGGGTGATGAATTATTCTACCAATTTATTGCAAATGCAACTGTTCACTATCGATGTTGCCTCATATATGTCGATGACTTCCTCCCAAGAAAATACACCAATACCTCTCAATAGCTATGTGGTTAGAGAACAGGAATCAAGATAGGCAAATGATTTGTCCACGGGCAGGAAATTAAATCTTTTAAACTGTTAAAACACGGGCAGGAAATTTTAAGTGTCCTATAGAACACGTTGGGTGAAACATAGCAACTAATTCGCTAACGACGGGTGATGAATTATTCTACCAATTTATTGCAAATGCAACTGTTCACTATCGATGTTGCCTCATATATGTCGATGACTTCCTCCCAAGAAAATACACCAATACCTCTCAATAGCTATGTGGTTAGGGAACAGGAATCAAGATACGATGGGCTGTTGTTCAAACCGGCAACGAGTAATGTATAGACGGAAAGAGGAAATTATGAGGTATTCAGATTGAAAGCCAAGTAAATTTTTTCAAACACTTTGTCAATTTTTATTTTCACAATTTATGAGTATTGAACCTAAAGACATTAATATGCTATGCGAACACTCTAACCAATACACCACCAATCATATATTTTACTATTACCTCTCAAGTGGTTATTCGAATTTTATATGCGAAGCTGAGTTTTATAAGTTTCAGTAAAATACAGGAGCAAATACTTACGGGCCAAAGAATTACGTCGTGCGATTAATATTTATTGGTATTTAGAGCAAATCCGAATTGACTTAAGTGGCTGATGACTTTTCCCCCTGTTTCGGTGATAATACAACTCAACAGCTCAGTGGTTAGAGCATTGGATCCAGGATACAACGGCCCGTTGTTCAAGCCCTCATCGAGATAAGTACGAGATACATGTGAGTCTAAGGGGAAGAGATACATGAGGGAGGAGTGTGCAAGGAGGGGATGGTGAGGGGTGGGGAGATAGAGAGGGGGAGGATGGGAGTGGGGAGTAGGAGGGGAGAAATTGGGAGGGGAGAAGGTGGGAGGGGAAAAAGTGGGAGGGGAGAATGAGGAAAGATAGGAAGAAGGAGGGGAGGATAAGAGTGGGGAGTTCGACGGGCCAAACGTGTACAAGATACAAAAAACCGAAGATACCTTGACCTCGCGGGCGGTGAAGGAATCCGAGGAAATGTGTCAAAGCCAATTCAACTAAATTCTGAAAAATACAAGTCCCAAAATAAAACCAAAACTCAACTGATACTTGGTTTCAACGAAAAAAAAAACAAGTCCACAAAAAAACCCCAAAAGACCGACTGGTTCACGGTGGAAGATGTACAAGTCCATAAATGGATGAAAAAAAAAAGTCCCGGACAGCAAGGAATTGGCCAGTGGTATTATACCAGTGGCGTTTTGGTCCATGTATACTGTGCGCTTAGGTGATTATGTCTAGCCGCCTGGTTCGCCGTCCTTGGACGGGCCTAGGTATACTAGTCGACATATATAACCGATGGAAAAAAAAACCCTACCCGACTACTAACAAATTCAACCCCCCTCTCTCCCCCCCACAAAAAAAAAAAAAAAAAACACAAACGGTTCGAGCCCGTGTGTGTGTGGCGAGAAAGGCGCGCGCAAACGGACAAACGGTGAGGAAAGTTGACGTGTATATCGCCTCGCTTGGTAGTCAATTCGAAAAAACTTTCGCCACTGGTTGCGTCTCGCCGCTACAGACAAACCACTCTGGACCTCGGATGGGACAAACAAACAAACAAACAAACACACCGAATCACAGACAGGCCAAGGTCACTTGTCCACGCCCGCGGTTTATAGAGCAGTAGAAGAAGAAAGAAAGATAGAGCAGTAGAAGATAGAAGTAGAAGAAGCAGTAGAAGAAGATAGATAGAAGAAGAAAGACTAGTATACCAGATGCCCGTCCAAGGACGGCGAACCACCTTGCTAGACGCAATCACCCAAGCGCACAGCACAGCACACATGGAGCAAAACGCCGCTCGTATAATCCCACTGCCCAATTCCTTACTCGCTGGGACTTGTTTTTTCATCCATTTATGGACTTGTACATCTTCCACCGTGAGCCAGTCGGTCTTTTGGGTGTTTTTTTTTTGGACTTAGTTTTTTTCGTTGCAACCAAGTATCGGTTGAGTTTTGGATTTATTTTGGGACTTATATTTTTCAGAGTTTGGTTGTGTTGGATTTGACACAACTCGGGTATTTGAGTATTTTGGGTGTGATTTTGGACTTGTACTTTTTTTCGTGGTACTTAGGTTCCATTTGGGGACTTTGTCGTTGCCCACTGTAAGGCAGTTAGTGTTGTAAGGTGTTTTGGGACTTGGAATTTTTCGAAGTATTTTGTGTCGGGGACTTGTGTTTTATTCAGAATTTGGATATGTTCTACTTGACATTTATTGTTTTTTACTGTATTTATTCCCACTTGACTTTATAGCAACCCATTTATTTATCCCTTACCCATTGAGTACCTGCCCGTGTATTCTACAATTTACTGGTAACTGTCTTGAGTGTTGTTTGAACTCTGGTCCGCTGAATCTTGAATCCGTCGCTCTAACCACTGAGCCTTGGAGTTGTGAAAGAATGTGGTCAGAATTGCTATAAATCGTCATTTAATCTGCGGACAAAATTGTAACAGTGTCAAATCTTTTTAATTATTACCTACTTGCGATTCATTTGCTTGTTAGATTTTAGCTTATATTTTTTTGCCGATAGTGGGTTAGAACCATGAACCTTTCGATTACTAATCCAATGCTATAACCCCTACACCATCAGCGGTGTAGATTATCAAGTTCTGACGTGACCAATTGGATAACGCATACTTACACAATGTCATAGTTATCACTCAGCGTGAGCAAAAGCGTTTAAATTGCATCGGAAGTTGACTTTATCGATATTAAGAGTATTTGATTCAGTAGATAGTTGTTTGCCGAGAGTGGGTTTGAACCAACATCCCTTGAATTACCAATCCAATGCTATAACCACTACACCAACAGTGGTGTTTCGTGGCAAGTCTCAACGTGATCAAATGGTAGTGCATACATCTATATTGTCATGGTCAGCGAAAATAAACGAAAAAGGGTGCATTATTTTAAGCCCGGCGTGAGCAACGTACGGTCGATTATTTTAAGCCCGTCGTGGGCGAAATAGGATGAATTATTTTAAGCCCGCTGTGAGGGAAATAGGGTGAATAATTTCCAGCCCGTTGTGAGCGAAATTGAGTGAATTAGTTTAAGCCCGGCGTGAGCGATATAGGATGAATTCTTTTCAGCACGGCGTGAGCACTTTATGGTGAATTATTTTCAGCCCGTCGTGAGAAAAGTAGGGTGAATTATTTCAAGCCCGGCGTGAGCAACTTAGTGAGAATGTTTTTCAGCCCTTTCAAAGCGAAATAGAGTGAATTATTTTGAGCCCGGCGTGATTAACGTTGGATGCATTTTTTGAAGCCTTGACTTAGCAATGTAGGGTGATTTATTTTCAACCCGTCATTAACGGAATGAATGAATTATATGCAGCCCGTCGTGAGCGAAATAGAGTCAATTATTTTCAGCCCGCCATGATTAATGTGAGATGAATTATTGTAATCCCAGAGTTTGCAACGTAAGGTGAATTATTTTAAGTCCGGCGTAAGCAGCATAGAGCGAATTATTTTCAGCCCGCCCTGAGCGAAATGGTGTGAATTATTTTCAGCCCGGTGTAAGTGAAATAGAGTGTATTATTTTAAGCACGTAGTAAGCAACGTGAAATGATTTTTTTTTGCCCGTCGTTAGCGACGTATTAAGAATAATGGTCAGCCCGCCGTGGACAAAATAGGGTGAATTAGTTTCAGCCCGCCGTGAGCGTAATACAGTGAATGTTTTTATGCCCGGCGTGAGCAATGTAGGGTGAATTATTTTCAGCCCGCCGTGAGAGAAGTAGGATGAATTTTTTCAAGCCCGGTATGAGCAATGTAGACTGAATTATTTGAAACCCGTCGTGAGCATCGTAGGGTGAATTATGTCGAGTCCGGCGTGAGAAGCATAGAGCGAATTGTTTTCAGCCCAGCCTGAGCGAAATAAGGTGAATTATTTTCAGCCCGGTGTGAGTGAAATAGAGTTTATTATTTTTTAGCCCGTAGTAAGCAACGTGAAATGAATTTTTTTTGCCCGTCGTTAGCATCGTATTGTGAATAATGGTCAGCCCGCCGTGGACGAAATAGGGTGAATTAATTTCAGCCCGCCGTGAGCGGAATACAGTGAATGTTTTTATGACCGGCGTGAGCAATGTAGGGTGAATTATTTTCAGCCCGCCGTGAGAGAAGTAGGATGAATTTTTTCAAGCCCGGTATGAGCAATGTAGGCTGAATTATTTTCAGCCCGCCGTGAGAGAAGTAGGATGCATTTTTTCAAGCCCGGTATGAGCAATGTAGGCTGAATTATTTGAAACCCGTCGTAAGCATTGTAGGGTGAATTATGTCGAGTCCAGCGTGAGCAGCATAGAGTTGATTATTTTCAGCCCGGCGAGAGCAATGAAGGTTTAAGCATTATCCGTCCAACAATAGTAAAACACGGGTGAATTATTTATGGCCCAGTGGAAGCAATATATAGAGTGAATAACTTTTAGCCCGTCGTGCGACAAATAGGCATTATTATTATCTGCCCGGCGTGAGCCAAATCAAAAAAATTAGTCGACAACGGAATGCGTCTCGTCTTTCACGGCGAGCCGCATAGATGACATGTGTGTGTGTGCCGAGTCACTTGAAGTTGAAGTATTTATTAGACATCAATTGGTGGTCCAGTGGTTAGAGTGTTAGCTAACCATGTCAGAGGACTCGGGTTCAATCCCCGGGATAAGCGACCATTAATTTCCAATAATTACTTTCAGTTCATTAAAATCGAATGTGACTTGGGGGATTTTAGGGATCGAACCTCGGACCTCTCGCATTCTAAGCGAGCACGCTAACCACTATACCATGAGATGATGGAATATAGCAGCATAGCAGGGTTTATATGCAGTATCATGCGTCGACGATGGCATGCGTCACGTCTTTCACGGCGAGCCGCATAGATGACATGTGTGTGTGCGCCGAGTCACTTGAAGTTGAAGTAACAACCACGTATCAATTGGTGGTCCAGTGGTTAGAGTGTTTGCTAACCATGTCAGATGACTCGGGTTCAATCCCCGGGGTAAGCGACCATTAATTTCAAATAATTACTTTCAGTTCATTAAAATCGAAAGTGGTGACTTGAGGCGGGATCGAACCTCAGACCTCTCGCATTCTAAGCGAGCACGCTAACCACTATACCATGAGATGATGGAATATAGCAGCATAGCAGGGTTTATATGCAGTATCATGCGTCGACGATGGCATGCGTCACGTCTTTCACGGCGAGCCGCATAGATGACATGTGTGTGTGTGCCGAGTCACTCGAAGTTGAAGTTACTATCAGATATCAATTGGTGGTCCAGTGGTTAGAGTGTTAGCTTACCATGCCAGAGAACTCGGGTTCAATCCCCGAGATAAGCGACCATTAATTTCCAATAATTACTTTCAGTTCATTAAAATCGGAAGTGATCCGGGTTCGAACCTCGGACCTTTCGAATGCTAAGCGAGCACGCTAACCACTATACCATGAGCTGATGGAAAATATCAACATAGCAAGGGTTATATGCAGAATCATGAGTCGACGATGCCTTGCGTCTCGTCTCTCACGGCGAGCCACATAGCTGTGTGTGACATGTGTGTGTCGAGCCACTTGAAGTTGAAGTTGATACCTGATATCAATTGGTGGTCCAGTGGTTAGAGCGTTCGCTAACCATGCCGGAGGATTCGGGTTCAATCCCCGGGATAAGTGACCATTAATTTCAAATAATTACTTTCAGTTCATTAAAATCAAATGTGATGACTTGAGCCGGGATCGAACCTCGGACCTCTCGCATGCTAAGCGAGCACTATAACCACTATACCATGAGCCGATGAAATACGGTAGCAAGCAATGCGATGGATTGATGTAGTGTGTGGATGCGCACTATAAAAGCACCAAAAGTCGCAACGACAGCAGTTGTATGGAGTTTCAACTTGGAATGAATATCAGTTCTGATAGTGTAGTGGTTAGAGTATGAGGTGAGGACCGTGTTGCAACGCTATCGGACCCACCAAGTATTCGAAGCCATGGTTCAAACCCAACACTCGATACAAATTAATAGAGGACATTGTGTGATAATTAGCAATGGAAAAAAAAATGTCTCAAACCCCCAACCCCCCACTTGGTTCGATCCCGGGTGGTGTACACATACACACACACACACTGTGAAGCACAGATGCAAAGAGGTACCAACGCGCAATGAGAGAGACGGAAAAGTGTGTGTGTGGGATGATGAAGCGCCTTTAACGATGTATGCGCCTCGTCTCCAATCTTTCGCACCTGGATGCGTCTCGCCGCTACAGACAAACAGCAAAGTTGGATGCTTGGTGATAACAAACAAACAAACCAACAAACAAACAGTTTCACAGACAAAGTCAAGGTTGAATGGGATGAACCACGGGCTATACAGAAGAGACTAGTATACCAGATGCCCGTCCAAGGACGGCGAACCACCTTGCTAGACGCAATCACCCAAGCGCACAGCACAGCACACATGGAGCAAAACGCCACTCGTATAATCCCACTGCCCGATTCCTTACTGGCCGGGACTTATTTTTTTCATCCATTTATGGACTTTTACATCTTCCACCGTGAGCCAGTCGGTTTTTTGGGTTTTTTTGTGGACTTGGCTTTTTTTCGTTGCAACCAAGTATCGGTGGCATTTGGGTTTATTTTTGGGACTTGTTTTTTTCAGAGTTTGGATGTGTTGGACTTAACACAATTTTGGGTATTTTGGGTGTGATTTTGGACTTGTACTTTTTTACGTGATAATTTGGTTTATTTAAGGACTCTGTCGTTTTTCTCTGTAAGCCCGTTGGGGTTATTAGGTTTTTTACGACTTGTAATTTTTCTAGGGATTTAGTACCGGGGATTTGTGTTTTATTCAGAATTTGTATGTGTTCCACTTGACATTTATTGATATTTACTGTATTTGTTCCCACTTTACTTTACCCATCTACTTATCCCTTACCCATTGAGTACCTGCCCGTGTATTTTTCAATTTACTGGTTGCTGTCTTGAGTATCGTTTGAACACTGGTCCGCTGAATCCTGAATCCGTCACTCTAACCACTGAGCCATGGAGTTGTGAATGAAGGTTGCAAGAGTTGCTATAAATCGTCATTTAATGTGCGGACAAAACTGTAACAGTGTCAAATCTTTATTCATACCCAACTTGCGATTCATTTACATGACATATTTTAGCAACTTATTGTATTTTGCCGAAAGCGGGTTTGAACCGACATCCTTTGGATTACCAACCCAATGCTATAACCACTACACCAACAGTGTTGTATATAATCAAGTTCTGACGTGACCAGGTGGATAGCACATACTTACACATGGTCATAGTTATCACCCAGCGTGAGAAAAAGCTTTAAAATCACATCGGAGTTGGACTTTATCGATTTTAAGACTACTTACTTCATTACACATTTGTTTGCTGAGAGTGGGTTTGATCCACCATCGTTTGAGTTACCAATCCAATGCTATAACCACTACACCAACAGCGGTGTTTAGTTGCAAGTCTTGATGTAACAAAATGGATTCTGCATACATCTATATTGTCATGGTCAGCGAAAATAAACGAAAAAGGGTGCATTATTTTAAGCCCGGCGTGAGCAACGTACGGTTGATTATTTTAAGCCCAACGTGGGCGAAATAGTGTGAATTATTTTCAGCCCGCCGTGAGGGAAATAGGGTGAATAATTTCCAGCCCGTTGTGAGCGAAATTGAGTGAATTAGTTTAAGCCCGGCGTGAGCGATATAGGATGAATTCTTTTCAGCCCGGCGTGAGCAATGTATGGTGAATTATTGCCAGCCCGTCGTGAGAAAAGTAGGGTGAATTATTTCAAGACCGGCGTGAGCAACGTACGGTAAATTATTTTAGCCCGTCGTGGGTGAAATAGGGATAATTATTTTCAACCCGCTGTGAGTGAAATAGGTTGAATTATTTCCAGCGCGTCGTGAGCGAAATATATTGAATTAGTTTAAGCCCGGCGTTAGCGAAATAGAGTGAATTATTTTCAGCCCGCTGTGAGTGAAATAGGGTGAATTCTTTTCAGACCGTCGAAAGTGAAATAGGGTGAATATTTTTCAGCCCGGTGTGAGCAGCAAAGGGTTTAATATTTTCAGCCCGTCATGATCAATGTAAGGGGAATTTTTTTCAGCCCGTCAAGAGCAACACACGGCGAAATATTTCCAGCCCGGCGTGATCAACCTAGGTTGACTAATTTTAAGCCAGTAAAAGGGAAATAGAGTGAAATATTTTCAACCTGCCGCGAGTGAAATAGAGTGAATTATTTTCAGCCCGCCATGATTAATGTGAGATGAATTATTTTAATCCCAGAGTAAGCAATATAGGGTGAATTATTTTCAGCCCGCCCTGAGCGAAATAGGGTGAATTATTTTGCGCCCGGTGTGAGTGAAATAGAGTGTATTAGTTTAATCCCGTAGTAAGCAACGTGGGATGAATTATTTTTGCCCGTCATTAGCATCGTAGATTGAATAATGGTCAGGCCGCCGTGGACGAAATAGAGTGAATAAATTTCAGCCCGCCGATACCGAAATACAATGAATGTTTTTATGTCCGGCGTGAACAATGTAGGGTGAATTATTTTCAGCCCGCAGTGAGCATCGTAGGATGAATTATGTCGTGTCCGGCGTGAGCAGCATAGAATTGATTATTTTCAGCCTAGCGTGAGCAATGTAGCTTTGAGCCCGTCAGGCGCTATCAGAACTGGGTGAATACTTTATCGCCCGGTAGTAGCAATATATCGGGTGAATTACTTTCAGCCCGTCGTGAGACAAATAGGGTGCATTATTATTATATGCCCGGAGTGAGCCAAATCAATGTAATGAGTCGACGACGGAATGCGTCTCGTCTCTAACGGCGAGCCACATAGCTGATGTATGTGTGTGTTCAAAACTACTTGAAGTTTAAGTAACAATTACATATCAATTGGTGGTCCTGTGGTTATAAAGTGTTCGCTAACCATGTCACAGGATTCGGGTTCAGTTCCCGGTATGAGTGACCATTAATTTCAAATAATTCCTTTCATTTCACTAAAATTGATTTTGACTTGAGCCAGGTTCGAACATCGGACGTCTCCAATGCTGAGCGAGCACGCTAACCACTATACCATAAGCTGATGGAATGCAGCACCATAGCAGGGCTTATATGCTGAATCATGGGTCGACGATGGCATGCGTCTCGTCTTTCACGGCGAGCCGCATAGATGACATGTGTGTGTGTGCCGAGTCACTTGAAGTTGAAGTAACAATCAGATATCAATTAGTGGTCTAGTGGTTAGAGTGTTCGCTAACCATGACAGAGGACTCGGGTTTCAATCCCCGGGATATGCGGCCATTAATTTCCAATTATGACTTTCAGTTCATTAAAATTGAATGTGATTTGATCCGGGATCGAACCTCGGACCTCTCGCATTCCAAGCGAACATGCTAACCACTATACCATAAGGTCATGGAATGTAGCAGCAAAGCAGGGTTTATATGCAGAATCATGCGTCGACGATGGCATGCGTCTCGTCTTTCACGGCGAGCCGCATAGATGACATGTGTGTGTGTGCCGAGTCACTTGAAGTTGAAGTAACAATCAGATATCAATTGGTGGTCCAGTGGTTAGAGTGTTCGCTAACCATGACAGAGGACTCGGGTTCAATCCCCGGGATAAGTGGCCAATAATTTCCAATTATGACTTTCAGTTCATTAAAATCGAATGTGACCTGATCCGGGATCGAACCTCGGACCTCTCGCATTGCAAGCGAGCACGCTAACCACTATACCATAAGGTGATGGAATGTAGCAGCATAGCAGGTTTTATATGCAGGATCATGCGTCGACGATGGCATGCGTCTCGTCTTTCACGGCGAGCCGCATAGATGACATGTGTGTGTGTGCCGAGTCACTTGAAGTTGAAGTAACTTTCATATATCAATTGGTGGTCCAGTGGTTAGAGCGTTCGCTAACCATGCAGGAGGACTCGGGTTCAATCCCCGGGATAAGCGACCATTAATTTCCAATTATTACTTTCAGTTCATTAAAATTGAATGTGACTTGAGCCGGGTTCGAACCTCGGACCTCTCACATTCTAAGCGAGCACGCTAACCACTATACCATGAACTGATGGAATGTAGCAGCATAGCAAGGGTTACATGCAGAATCATGAGTCTACGATGGCTTGCGTCTCGTCTCTCACGGTGAGCCGCATAGCTGTGTGTGACATGTGTGTGTCGTGCCACTTGAAGTTGAAGTACATATGTGATATCAATTGGTGGTCCAGTGGTTAGAGCGTTCGCTTACCATGCCAGAGAACTCGGGTTCAATCCCCGAGATAAGCGACTACTAATTTCAATTAATTACTTTCAGTTCATTAAAATCGAATGTGATGACTTGATCCGGGATCGAACCTCGGACCTCTCGCATGCTAAGCGAGCACTATAACCACTATACCATGAGCCGATGAAATACGGTAGCAAGCCATGGGATGGATTGATGTAGTGTGTGGATGCGCACTATAAAAGCACCAAAAGTCGCAACGACAGCAGTTGTATGGAGTTTCAACTTGGAATAAATATCAGTTCTGATAGTGTAGTGGTTAGAGTATGAGGTGAGGACCGTGTTGCAACGCTATCGGACCCACCAAGTATTCGAAGCCATGGTTCAAACCCAACACTCGATACAAATTAATAGAGGACATTGTGTGATAATTACCAATGGAAAAAACAAATATCTCCAACCCTCAACCCCCAACCCCCCACTTGGTTCGAACCCTCGTGGCGCTCATGTGGTATGTACAGCGGCAGCTGCGAGATGCAGTTGAGAGTACCGAGCAGAGCAGAGAGATGGATGAGTGTTTGAGAGTGGGGTGAAGCGCCTTAAACGATGAATGCGCCTCGACTCTAATCTTTCGCACCTGGATGCGTCTCGCCGCTACAGACAAACAGCAAAGCGGGATGCACAAACAAACAAACGTACAAACAAACAAACAAACAGTTTCACAGACAAAGTCAAGGTTGAATGGGACGCACCGCGGGTTGTTGCAAAGAGACTAGTATACCAGATGCCCGTCCAAGGACGGCGAACCACCTTGCTAGACGCAATCACCCAAGCGCACAGCACAGCCCACATGCAGCAAAACGCCACTCGTATAATCCCACTGCCCAATTCCTTACTGCCCGGGACTTTTTTTTTCATCCATTTATGGACTTATCATCTTCCACCGTGAGCCAGTCGGTTTTTGGGTGTTTTTTTTGGACTTTGTTTTTTTCGTTACAACCAAGTATCGGTGGCATTTGGGTTTATTTTTGGGACGTGGTATTTTCAGAGTTTGGTTGTGTTGGAATTGACACAACTTTGGGTATTTTGGGTGTGATTATGGACTTGTACTTTTTTTCGTGGTATTTTGGTTTCATTTTAGGACTCTGTCGTTTTTCTCTGTAAGCCCGTTGGGGTTGTAAGGTTTTTAAGACTTGTAATTTTTCGAGAGATTTGGTAACGGGGACGTGTGTTTTATTCAGAATTTGGATGTGTTCCACTTGACATTTATTCATATTTACTGTTTTTGTTCCCACTTTACTTTACCCATCTATTTATCCCTTACTTATTGATTACCTACCCGTTTATTCTTCAATTATTGGTTACTGTCTTAAGTATCGTTTGAACACTGGTCCGCTGATTCTTGAATCCGTCACTCTAACCACTGAGCCATGGAGTTGTGAATGAATGTTGCAAGAGTTGCTATAAATGGTCATTTAATGTGCGGACAAATTGCAACAGTGTAAAATCTTTATTCATACCCAACTTGCGATTCATTTACATGACATATTTTAGCAACTTATTGTATTTTGCCGAGAGCGGGTTTGAACCGATATTCTTTGGATTACCAATCCAATGCTATAACCACTACACCAACAGTGGTGTATATAATCAAGTTCTGACGTGACCAAGTGGATAGCGCATACTTACACATGGTCATAGTTATCACCCAGCGTGAGCAAAAGCTTTTTAAATCATATTGGAGTTGGACTTTATCGATATTAAGACTATTTACTTCATTACACATTTATTTGCTGAGAATGGGTTTGAACCACCATCGTTTGAGTAACCAATCCAATGCTATAACCACTACACCAACAGCGGTGTTTAGATGCAAGTCTTGATGTGACCAAATGGATTATGCATACATCTATATCGTCATGGTCAGCGAAAATAAACGAAAAAGGGTGCATTATTTTAAGCCCGGCGTGAGCAACTTACGGTCGATTATTTTAAGCACGTCGTGGGCGAAATAGGGATAATTATTTTCAGCCCGCTGTGAGTGAAATAGGTTGAATTATTTCCAGCGCGTCGTGAGCGAAATATATTGAATTAGTTTAAGCCCGGCGTTAGCGAAATAGAGTGAATTATTTCAGCCCGCTGTGAGTGAAATAGGGTGAATTCTTTTCAGACCGTCGAAAGTGAAATAGGGTGAATATTTTTCAGCCCGGTGTGAGCAGCAAAGGGTTTAATATTTTCAGCCCGTCATGATCAATGTAAGGGGAATTTTTTTCAGCCCGTCAAGAGCAACACACGGCGAAATATTTCCAGCCCGGCGTGATCAACCTGGGTTGACTAATTTTAAGCCAGTAAAAGGGAAATAGAGTGAAATATTTTCAACCCGCCGCGAGTGAAATAGAGTGAATTATTTTCAGCCCACCATGATTAATGTGAGATGAATTATTTTAATCCCAGAGTAAGCAATATAGGGTGAATTATTTTCATCCCGCCCTGAGCGAAATAGGGTGAATTATTTTGAGCCCGGCGTGATTAACGTTGGATGAATTTTTTTAAGCCTTGACTTAGCAATGTAGGGTGATTTATTTTCAACCGGTCATAACCGGAATAGAATGAATTGTTTGCAGCCCGTCGTGAGCGAAATAGAGTCAATTATTTTCAGCCCGCCATGATTAATGTGAGATGAATTATTGTAATCCCAGAATTAGCAACGTAAGGTGAATTATTTTAAATCCGGCGTAAGCAGCATAGAGCGAATTATTTTCAGCCCGCCCTGAGCGAAATAGGGTGAGTTATTTGCAGCCCGGTGTGAGTGAAATCGAGTGTATTATTTTAAGCCCGTAGTAAGCAACGTATGATGAATTTTTTTTTGCCCGTCGTAAGCATCGTAGTGTGAATAATGTTCAGCCCACCGTGGACGAAATAGGGTGAATTAATTTCAGCCCACCGATAGCGAAATACAATGAATTTTATGCCCGGCGTGAGCAATGTAGGCTGAATTATTTGAAACCCGTCGTGAGCATCGTAGGGTGAATTATGTCGAGTCCGGCGTGAAAAGCATAGAGAGAATTGTTTTCAGCCCAGCCTGAGCGAAATAAGGTGAATTATTTTCAGCCCGGTGTGAGTGAAATAGAGTTTATTATGTTTAGCCCGTAGTAAGCAACGTGAAATGAATTTTTTTTGCCCGTCGTTAGCATCGTATTGTGAATAATGGTCAGCCCGCCGTGGACGAAATAGGGTGAATTAATTTCAGCCCGCCGTGAGCGGAATACAGTGAATGTTTTTATGCCCGGCGTGACCAATGTAGGGTGAATTATTTTCAGCCCGCCGTGAGAGAAGTAGGATGAATTTTTTCAAGCCCGGTATGAGCAATGAAGGCTGAATTATTTGAAACCCGTCGTAAGCATTGTAGGGTGAATTATGTCGAGTCCGGCGTGAGCAGCATAGAGTTGATTATTTTCAGCCCGGCGAGAGCAATGAAGGTTTAAGCATTATCCGTCCAACAATAGTAAAACACGGGTGAATTATTTATGGCCCAGTGGAAGCAATATATAGGGTGAATAACTTTTAGCCCGTCGTGCGACAAATAGGCATTATTATTATCTGCCCGGCGTGAGCCAAATCAAAATAATGAGTCGACAACGGAATGCGTCTCGTCTTTCACGGCGAGCCGCATAGATGACATGTGTGTGTGTGCCGAGTCACTTGAAGTTGAAGTATTTATTAAACATCATTTGGTGGTTCAGTGGTTAGAGTGTTCGCTAACCATGTCAGAGGACTCGGGTTCAATCCCCGGGATAAGCGAACATTAATTTCCAATAATTACTTTCAGTTCATTAAAATCGAATGTGACTTGATCCGGGTTCGAACCTCGGACCTGTTGCATGCTAAGCAAGCTCGCTAACCACTATACCATAAGCTGATGTAAAGAAGCAGCATAGCAGGGATTATATGCAGAATCATGAGTCGACGTCGGCTAGCATCTCGTCTCTCACGGTGAGCCGCATAGCTGATATGTGTGTGTGTGTGTGTGTGCCGAGCCACATGAAGTTGAAGTAACAAACAGATATTAATCGATGGTCCAGTGGTTAGAGTGTTCGCTAACCATGCAAGAGGACTCGGGTTCAATCCCCGTGGTATGCGACCATTAATTTCCAATAATTACTTTCAGTTCAATAAAATCGAATGTGACTTGAGCCGGGTTCGAACCTCGGACCTCTCGCATGCTAAGCGAGCACGATAACCACTATACCATGAGCTGATGGAATATATCACCATGGCAGGGTTTATATGCAGAATCATGAGTCAACGATGGCATGCGTCTCGTCTTTCACGGCGACCGCATAGATGACATGTGTGTGTGTGCCGAGTCACTTGAAGTTGAAGTAACAATCAGATATCAATAGGTGGTCCAGTGGTTAGAGCGTTCGCTAACCATGCCAGAGGACTCGGGTTCAATCCCCGAGATAAGCGACCACTAATTTCAAATAATTACTTTCAGTTCATTAAAATCGAATGTGATGACTTGAGCCGGGATCGAACCTCGGACCTCTCGCATGCTAAGCGAGCACTATAACCACTATACCATGAGCCGATGAAATACGGTAGCAAGCCATGGGATGGATTGATGTAGTGTGTGGATGCGCACTATAAAAGCACCAAAAGTCGCAACGACAGCAGTTGTATGGAGTTTCAACTTGATTTGAATATCAGTTCTGATAGTGTAGTGGTTAGAGTATGAGGTGAGGACCGTGTTGCAACGCTATCGGACCCACCAAGTATTCGAAGCCATGGTTCAAACCCAACACTCGATACAAATTAATAGAGGACATTGTGTGATAATTACCAATGGAAAAAACAAATATCTCCAACCCCCAACCCCCCACTTGGTTCGAACCCTCGTGGCGCTCATGTGGTATGTACAGCGGCAGCTGCGAGATGCAGTTGAGAGTACCGAGCAGAGCAGAAAGATGGATGAGTGTTTGAGAGTGGGGTGAAGCGCCTTAAACGATGAATGCGCCTCGACTCTAATCTTTCGCACCTGGATGCGTCTCGCCGCTACAGACAAACAGCAAAGCGGGATGCACAAACAAACAAACGTACAAACAAACAAACAAACAGTTTCACAGACAAAGTCAAGGTTGAATGGGTCGCACCGCGGGTTGTTGCAAAGAGACTAGTATACCAGATGCCCGTCCAAGGACGGCGAACCACCTTGCTAGACGCAATCACCCAAGCGCACAGCACAGCACACATGGAGCAAAACGCCACTCGTATAATCCCACTGCCCGATTCCTTACTGCCCGGGACTTTTTTTTTCATCCATTTATGGACTTGTACATCTTCCACCGTGAGCCAGTCGGTCTTTTGGGGTTTTTTTGTGGACTTGTTTTTTTTTCGTTGCAACCAAGTATCTTACTGGACTTGTTGGACTTGACACAATTTTGGGTATATTGGGTGTGATTTTAGACTTATTCTTTTTTACGTGATATTTTGGTTTCATTTTAGAACTCTGTCGTTTTTCTCTGTAAGCCCGTTGGGGTTATTAGGGTTTTTTGCACTTGTAATTTTTCTAGGGATTTGGTACCGGGAACTTGTGTCTTATTCAGAATTTGGATGTGTTCCACTTCACATTTATTGACATTTACTGTATTTGTTCCCACTTTACTTAGTCCATCTATTTATCCCTTACCTATTGATTACCTGCCCGTTTATTCTTCAATTATTGGTTACTGTCTTGAATATCGTTTGAACTCTGGTCCGCTGAATCTTGAATCCGTCGCTCTAACCACTGAGCCTTGGAGTTGTGAGAGAATGTGGTCAGAATTGCTATAAATCGTCATTTAATCTGCGGACAAAATTGTAACAGTGTCAAATCTTTTTATTATTTCCAAGTTGCGATTCAATTACATGTTAGATTTTAGCATATATTTTTTTCCCGATAGTGGGTTTGAACCAACAACCTTTGGATTACTAATCCAATGCTATAACCACTACACCATCAGCGGTGTATATTATCAAGTTCCGACGTGACCAAGTGAATAGTGCATACTTACTCATGGTCATAGTTATCACCCAGCGTGAGCAAAAGCTTTTATGTCATATCGGAGTTGGACTTTATCGAAATTAAGATTATTTACTTCATTACACATTTATTTGCTGAAAGTGGGTTTGAACCACCATCGTTTGAGTTACCAATCCAATGCTATAACCACTACACCAACAGCGGTGTTTGGTTGCAAGTCTTGATGTGACCAAATTGATTCTGCATACATCTATATTGTCATGGTCAGCGAAAATAAACGAAAAAGGGTGCATTATTTTAAGCCCGGCGTGATCAACGTACGGTCGATTATTTTAAGCCCGTCGTGGGCGAAATAGGGTGAATTATTTTAAGCCCGCTGTGAGGGAAATAGGGTGAATTATTTCCATCCCGTCGTGAGCGAAATACAGTGAATTAGTTTAAGCCCGGCGTGAGCAATTTAGGGTGAATTATTTTCAGCCCGCCGTAAGCAATTTATGGTGAATTATTTTCAGCCCGTCGTGAGAAAAGTAGGGTAAATTATTTCAAGCCCGGCGTGAGCAACTTAGTGAGAATTTTTTTCAGCCCGTCAAAGCGAAATAGAGTGAATTATTTTGAGCCCGGCGTGATTAACGTTGGATGAATTTTTTCAAGCCTTGACTTAGCAATGTAGGGTGATTTATTTTCAACCGGTCATTAACGGAATAGAATGAATTGTTTGCAGCCCGTCGTGAGAGAAATAGAGTCAATTATTTTCAGGCCGCCATGATTAATGTGAGATGAATTATTGTAATCCCAGAGTTAGCAACGTAAGGTGAATTATTTTAAGTCCGGCGTAAGCAGCATAGAGCGAATTATTTTCAGTCCGCCCTGAGCGAAATAGGGTGAGTTATTTGCAGCCCGGTGTGAGTGAAATCGAGTGTATTATTTTAAGCCCGTAGTAGGCAACGTGGGATGATTTTTTTTTTGCCCGTCGTTAGCATCGTAGTGTTAATAATGGTCAGCCCGCCGTGGACGAAATAGGGTGAATTAATTTCAGCCCGCCGATAGCGAAGTACAATGAATGTTTTTATGTCCGGCGTGAGCAATGTAGGGTGAATTATTTTCAGCCCGTCGTGAGCATCGTAGGGTGAACTATGTCGTGTCCGGCGTGATCAGCATAGAATTGATTATTTTCAGCCTGGCGTGAGCAATGTAGCTTTAAGCCCGTCAGGCGCTAGCAAAACTGGGTGAATAATTTATCGCCCGTTAGTAGCAATATATCGGGTGAATTACTTTCAGCCCGTCGTGAGACAAATAGGGTGCATTATTATTATATGCCCGTCGTGAGCCAAATCAAAGTAATGAGTCGACGACGGAAAGCGTCTCGTCTCTCATGGCGAGCCGCATAGCTGACATGTCTGTGAGTGCCGAGCCACTTGAAGCTGAAGTAACCATCAGATATCAATTGGTGGTCCAGTGGTTAGAGTGTTCGCTAATCATGTCAGAGTACTCGGGTTCAAACCACGATAAATGGACCATTGATTTCCATTAATTACAAATTTCAAAATTCGTCAAAAATTGTCACTCGGACCGGGATCGAACCTTGGACCTTTCGCATGCTAAGCGAGCACGCTAGCCACTATACCATGAGCCGATGAAATGTTGCAGCATAGCATGGTTTATATGCAGAATCATGAGTCGACGATGGCTTGCGTCTCGTCTTTCACGGCGAGCCGCATAGATGACATGTGTGTGTGCGCCGAGTCACTTGAAGTTGAAGTAACAGTCACGTATCAATTGGTGGTCCAGTGGTTAGAGTGTTCGCTAACCATGCAGGAGGACTCGGGTTCAATCCCCGGTATGAGTGACCATTAATTTCAAATAATTACTTTCAGTTCATTAAAATCGAATGTGACTTGAGCCGGGTTCGAACCTCAGACCTCTCGCATGCTAAGCAAGCACGCTAACCACTGTACCATTAGCCGATGGAATATATGGCATGGTTTATATGCAGAATCATGAGTCAACGATGGCATGCGTCTCGTCTTTCACGGCGACCGCATAGATGACATGTGTGTGTGTGCCGAGTTACTTGAAGTTAAAGTAACAATCAGATATAAATTGGTGGTCCAGTGGTTAGAGCGTTCGCTAACCATGCAAGAGGACTCGGGTTCAATCCCCGGGATAAGCGACCATTAATTTCCAATAATTACTTTCAGTTCATTAAAATCGAATGTGATGACTTGAGCCGGGATCGAACCTCGGACCTCTCGCATGCTGAGCGAGCACGCTAACCACTATACCATGAGCCGATGAGATTCGGTAGCAAGCCATGGGATGGATTGATGTAGTGTGTGGATGAGAACTAAAAAGCACCAAAAGTCGCAACGACAGCAGTTGTGTAGAGTTTCAACTTGGAATGAATATCAGTTCTGATAGTGTAGTGGTTAGAGTATGAGGTGAGGACCGTGTTGCAACGCTATCGGACCCACCAAGTATTCGAAGCCATGGTTCAAACCCAACACTCGATACAAATTAATAGAGGACATTGTGTGATAATTACCAATGGAAAAAAAACATCTCCAAACCCCCATCCTTCCTCCCACTTGGTTCGAACCCTCGTGGCGCTACATGTGGCATCTATAGCGGCAGCTGCGAGATGCAGTTGAGAGAAGCGAGCAGAGCAGAATGATGGATGAGTGTGTGAGAGAGTGGTAAGGCGCCTTAAACGATGTACGCGCCTCATGTCTCTAATCTTTCGCACCTGGATGCGTCTCGCCGCTACAGACAAACAGCAAAGCGGGATGCACAAACAAACAAACGTACAAACAAACAAACAAACAGTTTCACAGACAAAGTCAAGGTTGAATGGGACGCACCGCGGGTTGTTGCAAAGAGACTAGTATACCAGATGCCCGTCCAAGGACGGCGAACCACCTTGCTAGACGCAATCACCCAAGCGCACAGCACAGCACACATGCAGCAAAACGCCACTCGTATAATCCCACTGCCCAATTCCTTACTCGCTGGGACTTGTTTTTTCATCCATTTATGGACTTGTACATCTTCCACCGTGAGCCCGTCGGTCTTTTGGGTGTTTTTTTTTGGACTTTGTTTTTTTCGTTGCAACCAAGTATCGGTGGCATTTGGGTTTATTTTTGGGACTTTGTATTTTCAGAGTTTGGTTGTGTTGGTATTGACACAACTTTGGGTATTTTGGGTGTGATTATGGACTTGTACTTTTTTTTGTGATATTTTGGTTTCATTTTAGGACTCTGTCGTTTTTCTCTGTAAGCCCGTTGGGGTTGTAAGGTTTTTTTAGACTTGTAATTTTTCGAGAGATTTGGTAACGGGGACGTGTGTTTTATTCAGAATTTGGATGTGTTCCACTTGACATTTATTCATATTTACTGTTTTTGTTCCCACTTTACTTTACCCATCTATTTATCCCTTACTTATTGATAACCTGCCCGTTTATTCTTCAATTATTGGTTACTGTCTTGAGTATCGTTTGAACACTGGTCCGCTGATTCTTGAATCCGTCACTCTAACCACTGAGCCATGGAGTTGTGAATGAATGTTGCAAGAGTTGCTATAAATGGTCATTTAATGTGCGGACAAATTGCAACAGTGTAAAATCTTTATTCATACCCAACTTGCGATTCATTTACATGACATATTTTAGCAACTTATTGTATTTTGCCGAGAGCGGGTTTGAACCGACATTCTTTGGATTACCAATCCAATGCTATAACCACTACACCAACAGTGGTGTATATAATCAAGTTCTGACGTGACCAAGTGGATAGCGCATACTTGCACATGGTCATAGTTATCACCCAGCGTGAGCAAAAGCTTTTTAAATCATATCGGAGTTAGACTTTATCGATATTAAGACTATTTACTTCATTACACATTCGTTTGCTGAGATTGGGTTTGAACCACCATCGTTTGAGTAACCAATCCAATGCTATAACCACTACACCAACAGCGGTGTTTAGATGCAAGTCTTGATGTGACCAAATGGATTCTGCATACATCTATATCGTCATGGTCAGCGAAAATAAACGAAAAAGGGTGCATTATTTTAAGCCCGGCGTGAGCAACGTACGGTTGATTATTTTAAGCCCAACGTGGGCGAAATAGTGTGAACTATTTTCAGCCCGCCGTGAGGGAAATAGGGTGTATAATTTCCAGCCCGTTGTGAGTGAAATTGAGTGAATTATTTTAAGCCCGGCGTGAGCGATATAGGATGAATTCTTTTCAGCCCGGCGTGAGCAATGTATGGTGAATTATTTCCAGCCCGTCGTGAGAAAAGTAGGGTGAATTATTTCAAGACCGGCGTGAACAACGTACGGTGAATTATTTTTAGCCCGTCGTGGGCGAAATGGAGCAAACTATTTTCAGCCCGTCGTGAGAGACTTGGTGTAAATTCTTTTCAGGCCGTCGAAAGTGAAATAGGGTGAATATTTTTCAGCCCTCTTTGAGCAGCAAAGGGTTTAATATTTTCAGCACGTCAAGAGCAACTCACGGCGAAATATTTTCATCCCGGATCGATCAACTTCGGTTGACTAATTTTCAGCCAGTAAAGGGGAAATAGAATGAAATATTTTCAGCCCGCCGTGAGTGAAATAGAGTGGATTATTTTCAGCCCGCCATGATTAATGTGACATGAATTATTTTAATCCCAGAGTTAGCAATGTAGGGTGAATTATTTTAAGTCCGGCATGAGCAGCATAGAGTTTATTTTCAGCCCGCCCTGAGCGAAATAGGGTGAATTATTTTCAGCCCGGCGTGAGTGAAATAGAGTGTATTATTTTAATCCCGTAGTAAGCAACGTGGGATGAATTATTTTTGCCCGTCGTTAGCATCGTAGAATGAATAATGGTCAGCCCGCCGTGGACGAAAAAGGGTGAATAAATTTCAGCCCGCCGTGAGCGAAATACAGTGAATGTTTTTATGCCCGGCGTGAGCAATGTAGGGTGAATTATTTTAAGCCCGTCGTGAGCAGCGTAGGATGAATTATGTCGTGTCCGGCGTGAGCAGCATAGAATTGATTATTTTCAGCCCGGCGTGAGCAATGTAGCTTTAAGCCCGTCAGGCGCTAGCAAAACTGGGTGAATAATTTATCGCCCGGTAGTAGCAATATATCGGGTGAATTACTTTCAGCCCGTCATGAGACAAATAGGGTACATTATTATTATATGCCCGGCGTGAGCCAAATCAAAGTGATGAGTTTAAGACGGAATGCGTCTCGTCTCTCACGGCGAGCCACATAGCTGATGTATGTGTGTGTTCAAAACTACTTGAAATTTAAGTAACAATTACATATCAATTGGTGGTCCAGTGGTTAAAGTGTTCGCTAACCATGCCAGAGGATTCGGGTTCAATTCCCGGTATGAGCGACCATTAATTTATAATAATTACTTTCAATTCACTAAAATTGAACATGACTTGAGCCAGGTTCGGACATCTGACTTCTCGCATGCTGAGCGGGCACGCTAACCACTATACCATGAGCTGATGGATTACAGCACTATAGCAGGGGTTATATGCTGAATCATGGGTCGACGATGGCATGCGTCTCGTCTCTCACGGCGAGCCGCATAGCCGACATGTGTGTGTGTGCCGAGACACTTGAAGTTGAAGTAACGTTAAGATATCAATTGGTGGTCCAGTGGTTAGAGAGTTCGCTAATCACGCCAGAGTACTCGGGTTCAATCCCCGGGATAAGCGACCATTAATTTCCAATAATTACGTTCAGTTAATTAAAATTGAATGTGACTTGATCCGGGATCGAACCTCGGACCTCTTGCATTCCAAGCGAGTATGCTAACCACTTGACCATGACCTGATGATATTTAGCAGCATAGCAGGGTTTATATGCAGAATCATGAGTCGACGATGGCTTGCGTCTCGTCTTTCACGGCGAGCCGCATAGATGACATGTTTGTGTGTGCCGAGTTACTTGAAGTTGAAGTAACAATCAGATATCAATTGGTGGCCCTGTGGTTAGAGTGTTCGATAGCCATGTCAGAGGACTCGGGTTCAATCCCCGGGATCAGCGACCACTAATTTCCAATAATTACTTTCAGTTCAATAAATTTGAATGTGGCTTGATCCGGGATCGAACCTCGGACCTCTCACATTCAATGCGAACACGCTAACCACTATATCATGAGGTGATGAATCGCATACGCAGAAAAAAAAAAGCCATGTCACTTTGTCTGTATGTATGTATGTATGTATGTATGTATGTAACGCTCCATAGCTCGGGCTTTTTACGACACATTTCAGACTTTTTGGTCTTAAAAATTAGACAAAAAATATGCGGTGCGACCAGAACAAAAATAATTTCATTTACTTAATTAGTTCTTCTGTAATTAATGAAAAACTGTTAAAATAATTGCTTAACGACTAGTGACATCTGGCGGTGGCGACTACAACTTTTCACCTTAGGTTTAAATTTCACTTTCCACTACATATGTAAGTGTCATTTATTTAAAGTGTTAAGTTAAAAATTCATCCTTCTCGTCGAATAATTTTTATTGAAATATATTCGTAATGGATGGTTAAACATGAGTAAAATAATTTTACGAATATATTCCGCCCAAACAAATCACCACCAGATGTCCGTAGTATCGCCGTGATGACGCAATCTTTGATGTCCCATCCATGACGCAACAACCAGATTTGCATTTATGTTTTGCAGTTATTTGACTAAAAAATGGTTATTTTTAAATTCAATTATTGAACTTTATTTGTAAAAATAGGAACATTTGAGTTGAGCAAACTAAACGAAAATAACTTGCAAGGATATTGAACTGTGACAGAAAAATCCCACAGGATTGCAATTGCGAAAGAAAGTGTTGATACGAGGTTATATAAGGGTGATTCGACTCGAGTTGATTTTAAAAGGGTGCCAAACACACACCGTTTCTGTCAGACTGTTTTTACCACACAAAAACACCGTTTCTGCCTGATTGTTTTTTTTACCACACAAAGAAAACAAGAAATCACATTGCTCCATCACTTTGATGATTTCTATTCCCAGAATATCGATTGTTTTTACCATAAAAAAAACAAATTGATTTTAAAGGGTGCCAAACACACACCATTTCTGTCAGACTGTTTTTACCACACAAAAACACCGTTTCTGCCTGATTGTTTTTTTTACCACACAAAGAAAACAAGAAATCACATTGCTCCATCACTTTGATGATTTCTATTCCCAGAATATCGATTGTTTTACCATAAAAAAAAACAAATTGATTTTAAAGGGTGCCAAACACACATCGTTTCTGTCAGACTGTTTTTACCACACAAAAATACCGTTTCTGCCTGATTGTTTTTTTACCACACCAAAAGCAATAGTCAAATCTATTCCCGGATTATCGAACGTCAAAATGTCTTCTAAGAGAAAACGAAAGGATGAACTTGCAGCTAGGCAAGCCAAACGTAGAGCAACGGAATCTGAAGAACAGCGGTTTGCTCGACTTGAAGCAAATGCTGTCAGGAATGCTGCAGCGAGATCAGCCGAGTCTGAAGTACAGCGGTGTGCTCGACTTGAAGCAAATGCTGTCAGGAATGCTTCAGCACGATCAGCCGAGTCTGAAGTACAGCTTTGTGCTCGACTTGAAGCAAATGCTGTTAGGAATGCTGCAGCACGATCAGCCGAGTCTGAAGTACAGCTTTTTGCTCGACTTGAAGCAAATGCTGCTAGAAGTGTTGCAGCACGATTAGCCGAGTCTGAAGTTCAGCGGTGTGCTCGACTTGAATTAAATGCTGTTAGGAATGCTGCAGCACGATCAGCAGAGTCTGAAGTACAGCTTTGTGCTCGACTTGAAGCAAATGCTGCTAGAAATGTTGCAGCACGATTAGCCGAGTCTGAAGTTCAGCGGTGTGCTCGACTTGAAGCAAATGCTCTCAGGAATTCTGCAGTACGATCAGCCGAGTCTGAACAACAGACTGTTAATCGCCGTGCTGAAGATGCTCTGAGGCATACATTCGACAGAGAAGCCGAGTGTCCTCAACAAACTGCTGCTAGACTTGCTAATTGCGAGCCCGAAGGGCGAAGCTAATAATCGCATACGCAGAAAAAAAAATACCATGTCACTTTGTCTGTATGTATGTATGTATGTATGTATGTATGTAACGCTCCATAGCTCGGGCGTTTTACGACACATTTCAGACTTTTTGGTCTTAAAAATTAGACAAAAAATATGCGGTGCGACCAGTACAAAAATAATTTCATTTACTTAATTAGTTCTCCTGTAATTAATGAAAAACTGTTAAAATAATTACTTAACGACTAGTGACATCTGGTGGTAGGTGGCAAAATTAATCACCACCAGATGTCCATAGCATCGCCGTGATGACGCAATCATTGGTGTCCCAGCCTTGACGCAACAACCAGATTTGCATTTATGTTTTGTAGTTATTTGACTAAAAGATGGTTTTTTTTAAATTCAATTATTGAACTTTATGTGTAAAAATAGGAACACATGAGTTGAGCAAACTAAACGTAAATAACTTGCGAGGATATTGAACAGTGACGAAAAAATCCCGTTTTAAGATCAAAAAGTCTGTGAAGAAAAGTGTACAAAAGATTCACAACAGATTTCGGACTTTTTGGTCTCAAAAATTACACAAAATATATGCGGTGCTGCCAGAACAAAAATAATTTTATTTACTTTGAAATATGGATCGAATTAAATTTAAAAGACGAAAAATAAATTTTTGGTTATAGCGCTGGCTTGATAATGAAGAGGGTCATGGTTCAAGTCTCATTATAGATTTACTTTTTTTTTAAATAAAAATATTGTTTTGACCCATGCCCTTTGTTAACCATGACTCAGACAAATCAAAATTTAACGATAGAATTTTTTTTCCAGAAAATTTCAGAGAAAAAACATAGAATTTACAGAAAAATTCTGAAAAATTAGGAAGGCATTTAGCAAAAAGTCCGACTTAACAATATAGGCCATGATTTTTTTATTTAAGACAGTTTTCAACTGGCTTACGACTATCCCTTCGCGGCGAGCTGATAAGCTTGCTTTTCTATCTTATGCAGAATCATGAGTCGACGATGGCATGCGTCTCGTCTCTCACGGTGAGCTGCATAGCTGTGTGTGACATGTGTGTGTCGAGCCACTTGAAGTTGAAGTAAGTATGTGATATCAATTGGTGGTCCAGTGGTTAGAGCGTTCGCTTACCATGCCAGAGAACTCGGGTTCAATCCCCGAGATAAGCGACCATTAATTTCCAATAATTACTTTCAGTTCATTAAAATCGAAAGTGGTGACTTGAGCCGGGATCGAACCTCGGACCTCTCGCATGCTAAGCGAGCACTCTAACCACTATACCATGAGCCGATGAGGTTCGGTAGCAAGCCATGGGATGGATGGATGTAGTGTGTGGATGCGCACTAAAAAGCACCAAAAGTCGCAACGACAGCAGTTGTGTAGAGTTTCAACTTGGATAGAATATCAGTTCTGATAGTGTAGTGGTTAGAGTATGAGGTGAGGACCGTGTTGCAATGCTATCGGACCCACCAAGTATTCGAAGCCATGGTTCAAACCCAACACTCGATACAAATTAATAGAGGACATTGTGTGATAATTACCAATGGAAAAAAAAAATATCTCCAACTCCCAACCCCCCACTTTGTTCGAACCCTCGTGGCGCTACATGTGGTATGTATAGCGGCAGCTGCGAGATGCAGTTGAGAGAAGCGAGCAGAGCAGAGTGATGGATGAGTGTGTGAGAGAGTGGTAAGGCGCCTTAAACGATGTATGCGCCTCATGTCTCTAATCTTTCGCACCTGGATGCGTCTCGCCGCTACAGACAAACAGCAAAGTTGGATGCTTGGTGATAACAAACAAACAAACCGACAAACAAACAGTTTCACACACGATGTCAAGGTTGAATGGGACGGACCGCGGGTTGGCGCAAAGAGACTAGTATACCAGATGCCCGTCCAAGGACGGCGAACCACCTTGCTAGACGCAATCACCCAAGCGCACAGCACAGCACACATGGAGCAAAACGCCACTCGTATAATCCCAATGCCCAATTCCTTACTCGCTGGGACTTAGTTTTTCATCCATTTATGGACTTTTACATCTTCCACCGTGAGCCAGTCGGACTTTTGGGGGTTTTTTTGGACTTTGTTTTTTCGTTGCAACCAAGTATCGGTGGCATTTGGGTTTATTTTTGGGACTTACTTTTTTCAGAGTTTGGTTTTATTGGAATTGACACAGTCCTTTTTGGGTATTTTGGGCGTTATTTTAGACTTGTACTTTTTTTCGTGGTCTT
The DNA here is from genome assembly GCF_021234035.1 of Daphnia pulicaria. Taxonomy (NCBI): domain Eukaryota; kingdom Metazoa; phylum Arthropoda; class Branchiopoda; order Diplostraca; family Daphniidae; genus Daphnia; species Daphnia pulicaria. Next base: position 50,819 of record NC_060919.1, on the reverse strand, counting down.
TGGGTTCCATTTGGGGACTTTGTCGTTACCCACTGTAAGGCTGTAGGTGTTGTAAGGTGTTTTGGGACTCCTAAATTTTCGAAGTATTGGTATCGGGGACTTGTGTTTAATTCCGATTTTGTTTGTGTTCTACTTGACATTTATTGATATTTACTGTATTTATTCCCACTTGACTTTATAGCAACCCATCTATTTATCCCTTACCCGTCGAGTACCTGCCCGTGTATTCTACAATTTACTGGAAACTGTCTTGAGTGTTGTTTGAACTCTGGTCCGCTGAATCTTGAATCCGCCGCTCTAACCACTGAGCCTTGGAGTTGTGAGAGAATGTTGTCAGAATTGCTATAAATCGTCATTTAATCTGCGGACAAAATTGTAAATGTGTCTAATCTTTTTACTATTTCCTGCTTGCGATTCATTTGCATGTTAGATTTTAGCTTATATTTTTTTCCCGATAGCGGGTTTGAACCAACAACCTTTGGATTACTAATCCAATGCTATAACCACTACACCATCAGCGGTGTATATAACCAAGTTCCGACGTGACCAATTGGATAACACATACTTACACAATGTCATAGTTATCACCCAGCGTGAGCAAAAGCGTTTAGATTTCATCGGAGTTTAACTTTATCGATATTAAGACTATTTGATTCAGTAGACAGTTCTTTGCCGAGAGTGGGTTTGAACCAAGATCCCTTATGTTACCAATCCAATGCTATAACCACTACACCAACAGCGGTGTTAAGTGGCAAGTCTCAACGTGATCAAATGGATAGTGCATACATCTATATTGTCATGGTCAGCGAAAATGAACGAAAAAGGGTGCATTATTTTAAGCCCGGCGTGAGCAAGTTACGGTCGATTATTTTAAGCACGTCGTGGGCGAAATAGGGTGAATTATTTTAAGCCCGCTGTGAGGGAAATGGGGTGAATTATTTCCAGCTTGTCGTGAGCGAAATACAGTGAATTAGTTTAAGCCCGGTGTGAGCAATTTAGGGTGAATTATTTTCAGCCCGCCGTGAGCACTTTGTGGTGAATTATTTTCAGCCCGTCGTGAGAAAAGTAGGGTGAATTATTTCAAGCCCGGCGTGAGCAACTTAGTGAGAATGTTTTTCAGCCCGTCAAAGCGAAATAGAGTGAATTATTTTGAGCCCGGCGTGATTAACGTTGGATGAATTTTTTGAAGCCTTGACTTAGCAATGTAGGGTGATTTATTTTCAACCCGTCATTAACGGAATGAATGAATTATTTGCAGCCCGTCGTGAGCGAAATAGAGTCAATTATTTTCAGCCCGCCATGATTAATGTGAGATGAATTATTGTAATCCCAGAGTTAGCAACGTAAGGTGAATTATTTTAAGTCCGGCGGAAGCAGCATAGAGCGAATTATTTTCAGCCCGCCCTGAGCGAAATGGTGTGAATTATTTTCAGCCCGGTGTAAATGAAATAGAGTGTATTATTTTAAGCACGTAGTAAGCAACGTGAAATGATTTTTTTTTGCCCGTCGTTAGCGACGTATTAAGAATAATGGTCAGCCCGCCGTGGACAAAATAGGGTGAATTAGTTTCAGCCCGCCGTGAGCGTAATACAGTGAATGTTTTTATGCCCGGCGTGAGCAATGTAGGGTGAATTATTTTCAGCCCGCCGTGAGAGAAGTAGGATGAATTTTTTCAAGCCCGGTATGAGCAATGTAGACTGAATTATTTGAAACCCGTCGTGAGCATCGTAGTGTGAATTATGTCGAGTCCGGCGTGAGAAGCATAGAGCGAATTGTTTTCAGCCCAGCCTGAGCGGAATAAGGTGAATTATTTTCAGCCCGGTGTGAGTGAAATAGAGTTTATTATTTTTAGCCCGTATTAAGCAACGTGAAATGAATTTTTTTTGCCCGTCGTTAGCATCGTATTGTGAATAATGGTCAGCCCGCCGTGGACGAAATAGGGTGAATTTATTTCAGCCCGCCGTGAGCGGAATACAGTGAATGTTTTTATGCCCGGCGTGAGCAATGTAGGGTGAATTATTTTCAGCCCGCCGTGAGAGAAGTAGGATGAATTTTTTCAAGCCCGGTATGAGCAATGTAGGCTGAATTATTTTAAACCCGTCGTAAGCATTGTAGGGTGAATTATGTCGAGTCCGGCGTGAGCAGCATAGAGTTGATTATTTTCAGCCCGGCGAGAGCAATGAAGGTTTAAGCATTATCCGTCCAACAATAGTAAAACACGGGTGAATTATTTATGGCCCAGTGGAAGCAATATATAGGGTCAATAACTTTTAGCTTGTCGTGCGACAAATAGGCATTATTATTATCTGCCCGGCGTGAGCCAAATCAAAATAATTAGTCGACAACGGAATGCGTCTCGTCTTTCACGGCGAGCCGCATAGATGACATGTGTGTGTGTGCCGAGTCACTTGAAGTTGAAGTAATTATTAGACATCAATTGGTGGTTCAGTGGATAGAGTGTTCGCTAACCATGTCAGAGGACTCGGGTTCAATCCCCGGGATAAGCGACCATTAATTTCCAATAATTACATTCAGTTCATTAAAATCGAATGTGACTTGATCCGGGTTCGAACTTCGGACCTCTCGCATGCTCAGCGAGCTCGCTAACCACTATACCATGAGCTTATGTAATTTAGCAGCATAGCAGGGATTATATGCAGAATCATGAGTCGACGATGGCTTGCGTCTCGTCTCTCACGGTGAGCCGCATAGCTGTGTGTGACATATGTGTGTCGTGCCACTTGAAGTTGAAGTAAACAAAAAAAAGTGTGATATCAATTGGTGGTCCAGTGGTTAGAGCGTTCGCTTACCATGCCAGAGAACTCGGGTTCAATCCCCGAGATAAGCGACCACTAATTTCAAATAATTACTTTCAGTTCATTAAAATCAAATGATCTCTTGGGGCGAGATCGAACCTCGGACCTCTCGCATGCTGAGCGAGCACTCTAACCACTATACCATGAGTCGATGAAATACGAAAGCATATCAAGGGTTATATGCAGAAACATAAGGCGACAACGGCTTGCGTCTCGTCTCTCACGATGAGCCGCATAGCTGATGTAGTGTATAGTGTGTGCCGATCTACTTGAAGTTGAAGTAGCAATCTGATATCAATTGGTGGTCCAGTGGTTAGAGTGTTCGCTAACCATGACAGAGGACTCGGGTTCAATCCCCGAGATAAGTGACCATTAATTTCAAATAATTACTTTCAGTTCATTAAAATCGAATGTGATGGCTTGAGCCGGGATTGAACCTCGGATCTCTCGCATGCTGAGCGAGCACGCTAACCACTATACCATGAGCCGATGAGATTCGGTAGCAAGCCATGGGATGGATGGATGTAGTGTGTGGATGCGCAGAAAAAGCACCAAAAGTCGCAACGACAGCAGTTGTGTAGAGTTTCAACTTGGAATGAATATCAGTTCTGATAGTGTAGTGGTTAGAGTATGAGGTGAGGACCGTGTTGCAACGCTATCGGACCCACCAAGTATTCGAAGCCATGGTTCAAACCCAACACTCGATACAAATTAATAGAGGACATTGTGTGATAATTACCAATGGAAAAAAAAAATTCTCAAACCCCCAACCCCCCACTTGGTTCGATCCCGGGTGGTGTATACACACACACACACACTGTGAAGCGAAAGATGCAAGAAGGCACCAGCGCGCAATATGAGAGACGGATGAGTGTGTGTGTGGGATGAAGAAGCGCCTTTAACGATGTATGCGCCTCGTCTCCAATCTTTCGCACCTGGATGCGTCTCGCCGCTACAGACAAACAGCAAAGTTGGATGCTTGGTGATAACAAACAAACAAACCAACAAACAAACATCATCACACACAGAGTCAAGGTTGAATTGGACGTACCGTGGGTGGTAGCAAAGAGACTAGTATACCAGATGCCCGTCCAAGGACGGCGAACCACCTTGCTAGACGCAATCACCCAAGCGCACAGCACAGCACACATGCAGCAAAACGCCACTCGTATAATCCCACTGCCCAATTCCTTACTCGCTGGGACTTGTTTTTTCATCCATTTATGGACTTGTACATCTTCCACCGTGAGCCCGTCGGTCTTTTGGGTGTTTTTTTTTGGACTTTGTTTTTTTCGTTGCAACCAAGTATCGGTGGCATTTGGGTTTATTTTTGGGACTTTGTATTTTCAGAGTTTGGTTGTGTTGGTATTGACACAACTTTGGGTATTTTGGGTGTGATTATGGACTTGTACTTTTTTTTGTGATATTTTGGTTTCATTTTAGGACTCTGTCGTTTTTCTCTGTAAGCCCGTTGGGGTTGTAAGGTTTTTTTAGACTTGTAATTTTTCGAGAGATTTGGTAACGGGGACGTGTGTTTTATTCAGAATTTGGATGTGTTCCACTTGACATTTATTCATATTTACTGTTTTTGTTCCCACTTTACTTTACCCATCTATTTATCCCTTACTTATTGATAACCTGCCCGTTTATTCTTCAATTATTGGTTACTGTCTTGAGTATCGTTTGAACACTGGTCCGCTGATTCTTGAATCCGTCACTCTAACCACTGAGCCATGGAGTTGTGAATGAATGTTGCAAGAGTTGCTATAAATGGTCATTTAATGTGCGGACAAATTGCAACAGTGTAAAATCTTTATTCATACCCAACTTGCGATTCATTTACATGACATATTTTAGCAACTTATTGTATTTTGCCGAGAGCGGGTTTGAACCGACATTCTTTGGATTACCAATCCAATGCTATAACCACTACACCAACAGTGGTGTATATAATCAAGTTCTGACGTGACCAAGTGGATAGCGCATACTTGCACATGGTCATAGTTATCACCCAGCGTGAGCAAAAGCTTTTTAAATCATATCGGAGTTAGACTTTATCGATATTAAGACTATTTACTTCATTACACATTCGTTTGCTGAGATTGGGTTTGAACCACCATCGTTTGAGTAACCAATCCAATGCTATAACCACTACACCAACAGCGGTGTTTAGATGCAAGTCTTGATGTGACCAAATGGATTCTGCATACATCTATATCGTCATGGTCAGCGAAAATAAACGAAAAAGGGTGCATTATTTTAAGCCCGGCGTGAGCAACGTACGGTTGATTATTTTAAGCCCAACGTGGGCGAAATAGTGTGAACTATTTTCAGCCCGCCGTGAGGGAAATAGGGTGTATAATTTCCAGCCCGTTGTGAGTGAAATTGAGTGAATTATTTTAAGCCCGGCGTGAGCGATATAGGATGAATTCTTTTCAGCCCGGCGTGAGCAATGTATGGTGAATTATTTCCAGCCCGTCGTGAGAAAAGTAGGGTGAATTATTTCAAGACCGGCGTGAACAACGTACGGTGAATTATTTTTAGCCCGTCGTGGGCGAAATGGAGCAAACTATTTTCAGCCCGTCGTGAGAGACTTGGTGTAAATTCTTTTCAGGCCGTCGAAAGTGAAATAGGGTGAATATTTTTCAGCCCTCTTTGAGCAGCAAAGGGTTTAATATTTTCAGCACGTCAAGAGCAACTCACGGCGAAATATTTTCATCCCGGATCGATCAACTTCGGTTGACTAATTTTCAGCCAGTAAAGGGGAAATAGAATGAAATATTTTCAGCCCGCCGTGAGTGAAATAGAGTGGATTATTTTCAGCCCGCCATGATTAATGTGACATGAATTATTTTAATCCCAGAGTTAGCAATGTAGGGTGAATTATTTTAAGTCCGGCATGAGCAGCATAGAGTTTATTTTCAGCCCGCCCTGAGCGAAATAGGGTGAATTATTTTCAGCCCGGCGTGAGTGAAATAGAGTGTATTATTTTAATCCCGTAGTAAGCAACGTGGGATGAATTATTTTTGCCCGTCGTTAGCATCGTAGAATGAATAATGGTCAGCCCGCCGTGGACGAAAAAGGGTGAATAAATTTCAGCCCGCCGTGAGCGAAATACAGTGAATGTTTTTATGCCCGGCGTGAGCAATGTAGGGTGAATTATTTTAAGCCCGTCGTGAGCAGCGTAGGATGAATTATGTCGTGTCCGGCGTGAGCAGCATAGAATTGATTATTTTCAGCCCGGCGTGAGCAATGTAGCTTTAAGCCCGTCAGGCGCTAGCAAAACTGGGTGAATAATTTATCGCCCGGTAGTAGCAATATATCGGGTGAATTACTTTCAGCCCGTCATGAGACAAATAGGGTACATTATTATTATATGCCCGGCGTGAGCCAAATCAAAGTGATGAGTTTAAGACGGAATGCGTCTCGTCTCTCACGGCGAGCCACATAGCTGATGTATGTGTGTGTTCAAAACTACTTGAAATTTAAGTAACAATTACATATCAATTGGTGGTCCAGTGGTTAAAGTGTTCGCTAACCATGCCAGAGGATTCGGGTTCAATTCCCGGTATGAGCGACCATTAATTTATAATAATTACTTTCAATTCACTAAAATTGAACATGACTTGAGCCAGGTTCGGACATCTGACTTCTCGCATGCTGAGCGGGCACGCTAACCACTATACCATGAGCTGATGGATTACAGCACTATAGCAGGGGTTATATGCTGAATCATGGGTCGACGATGGCATGCGTCTCGTCTCTCACGGCGAGCCGCATAGCCGACATGTGTGTGTGTGCCGAGACACTTGAAGTTGAAGTAACGTTAAGATATCAATTGGTGGTCCAGTGGTTAGAGAGTTCGCTAATCACGCCAGAGTACTCGGGTTCAATCCCCGGGATAAGCGACCATTAATTTCCAATAATTACGTTCAGTTAATTAAAATTGAATGTGACTTGATCCGGGATCGAACCTCGGACCTCTTGCATTCCAAGCGAGTATGCTAACCACTTGACCATGACCTGATGATATTTAGCAGCATAGCAGGGTTTATATGCAGAATCATGAGTCGACGATGGCTTGCGTCTCGTCTTTCACGGCGAGCCGCATAGATGACATGTTTGTGTGTGCCGAGTTACTTGAAGTTGAAGTAACAATCAGATATCAATTGGTGGCCCTGTGGTTAGAGTGTTCGATAGCCATGTCAGAGGACTCGGGTTCAATCCCCGGGATCAGCGACCACTAATTTCCAATAATTACTTTCAGTTCAATAAATTTGAATGTGGCTTGATCCGGGATCGAACCTCGGACCTCTCACATTCAATGCGAACACGCTAACCACTATATCATGAGGTGATGGAATGTGGCAGCATAGCAGGGTTTATATGCAGAATCATGAGTCGACGATGGCATGCGTCTCGTCTCTCACGGTGAGCTGCATAGCTGTGTGTGACATGTGTGTGTCGAGCCACTTGAAGTTGAAGTAAGTATGTGATATCAATTGGTGGTCCAGTGGTTAGAGCGTTCGCTTACCATGCCAGAGAACTCGGGTTCAATCCCCGAGATAAGCGACCATTAATTTCCAATAATTACTTTCAGTTCATTAAAATCGAAAGTGGTGACTTGAGCCGGGATCGAACCTCGGACCTCTCGCATGCTAAGCGAGCACTCTAACCACTATACCATGAGCCGATGAGGTTCGGTAGCAAGCCATGGGATGGATGGATGTAGTGTGTGGATGCGCACTAAAAAGCACCAAAAGTCGCAACGACAGCAGTTGTGTAGAGTTTCAACTTGGATAGAATATCAGTTCTGATAGTGTAGTGGTTAGAGTATGAGGTGAGGACCGTGTTGCAATGCTATCGGACCCACCAAGTATTCGAAGCCATGGTTCAAACCCAACACTCGATACAAATTAATAGAGGACATTGTGTGATAATTACCAATGGAAAAAAAAAATATCTCCAACTCCCAACCCCCCACTTTGTTCGAACCCTCGTGGCGCTACATGTGGTATGTATAGCGGCAGCTGCGAGATGCAGTTGAGAGAAGCGAGCAGAGCAGAGTGATGGATGAGTGTGTGAGAGAGTGGTAAGGCGCCTTAAACGATGTATGCGCCTCATGTCTCTAATCTTTCGCACCTGGATGCGTCTCGCCGCTACAGACAAACAGCAAAGTTGGATGCTTGGTGATAACAAACAAACAAACCGACAAACAAACAGTTTCACACACGATGTCAAGGTTGAATGGGACGGACCGCGGGTTGGCGCAAAGAGACTAGTATACCAGATGCCCGTCCAAGGACGGCGAACCACCTTGCTAGACGCAATCACCCAAGCGCACAGCACAGCACACATGGAGCAAAACGCCACTCGTATAATCCCAATGCCCAATTCCTTACTCGCTGGGACTTAGTTTTTCATCCATTTATGGACTTTTACATCTTCCACCGTGAGCCAGTCGGACTTTTGGGGGTTTTTTTGGACTTTGTTTTTTCGTTGCAACCAAGTATCGGTGGCATTTGGGTTTATTTTTGGGACTTACTTTTTTCAGAGTTTGGTTTTATTGGAATTGACACAGTCCTTTTTGGGTATTTTGGGCGTTATTTTAGACTTGTACTTTTTTTCGTGGTCTTTGGGTTCCATTTGGGGACTTTGTCGTTACCCACTGTAAGGCTGTAGGTGTTGTAAGGTGTTTTGGGACTCCTAAATTTTCGAAGTATTGGTATCGGGGACTTGTGTTTAATTCCGATTTTGTTTGTGTTCTACTTGACATTTATTGATATTTACTGTATTTATTCCCACTTGACTTTATAGCAACCCATCTATTTATCCCTTACCCGTCGAGTACCTGCCCGTGTATTCTACAATTTACTGGAAACTGTCTTGAGTGTTGTTTGAACTCTGGTCCGCTGAATCTTGAATCCGCCGCTCTAACCACTGAGCCTTGGAGTTGTGAGAGAATGTTGTCAGAATTGCTATAAATCGTCATTTAATCTGCGGACAAAATTGTAAATGTGTCTAATCTTTTTACTATTTCCTGCTTGCGATTCATTTGCATGTTAGATTTTAGCTTATATTTTTTTCCCGATAGCGGGTTTGAACCAACAACCTTTGGATTACTAATCCAATGCTATAACCACTACACCATCAGCGGTGTATATAACCAAGTTCCGACGTGACCAATTGGATAACACATACTTACACAATGTCATAGTTATCACCCAGCGTGAGCAAAAGCGTTTAGATTTCATCGGAGTTTAACTTTATCGATATTAAGACTATTTGATTCAGTAGACAGTTCTTTGCCGAGAGTGGGTTTGAACCAAGATCCCTTATGTTACCAATCCAATGCTATAACCACTACACCAACAGCGGTGTTAAGTGGCAAGTCTCAACGTGATCAAATGGATAGTGCATACATCTATATTGTCATGGTCAGCGAAAATGAACGAAAAAGGGTGCATTATTTTAAGCCCGGCGTGAGCAAGTTACGGTCGATTATTTTAAGCACGTCGTGGGCGAAATAGGGTGAATTATTTTAAGCCCGCTGTGAGGGAAATGGGGTGAATTATTTCCAGCTTGTCGTGAGCGAAATACAGTGAATTAGTTTAAGCCCGGTGTGAGCAATTTAGGGTGAATTATTTTCAGCCCGCCGTGAGCACTTTGTGGTGAATTATTTTCAGCCCGTCGTGAGAAAAGTAGGGTGAATTATTTCAAGCCCGGCGTGAGCAACTTAGTGAGAATGTTTTTCAGCCCGTCAAAGCGAAATAGAGTGAATTATTTTGAGCCCGGCGTGATTAACGTTGGATGAATTTTTTGAAGCCTTGACTTAGCAATGTAGGGTGATTTATTTTCAACCCGTCATTAACGGAATGAATGAATTATTTGCAGCCCGTCGTGAGCGAAATAGAGTCAATTATTTTCAGCCCGCCATGATTAATGTGAGATGAATTATTGTAATCCCAGAGTTAGCAACGTAAGGTGAATTATTTTAAGTCCGGCGGAAGCAGCATAGAGCGAATTATTTTCAGCCCGCCCTGAGCGAAATGGTGTGAATTATTTTCAGCCCGGTGTAAATGAAATAGAGTGTATTATTTTAAGCACGTAGTAAGCAACGTGAAATGATTTTTTTTTGCCCGTCGTTAGCGACGTATTAAGAATAATGGTCAGCCCGCCGTGGACAAAATAGGGTGAATTAGTTTCAGCCCGCCGTGAGCGTAATACAGTGAATGTTTTTATGCCCGGCGTGAGCAATGTAGGGTGAATTATTTTCAGCCCGCCGTGAGAGAAGTAGGATGAATTTTTTCAAGCCCGGTATGAGCAATGTAGACTGAATTATTTGAAACCCGTCGTGAGCATCGTAGTGTGAATTATGTCGAGTCCGGCGTGAGAAGCATAGAGCGAATTGTTTTCAGCCCAGCCTGAGCGGAATAAGGTGAATTATTTTCAGCCCGGTGTGAGTGAAATAGAGTTTATTATTTTTAGCCCGTATTAAGCAACGTGAAATGAATTTTTTTTGCCCGTCGTTAGCATCGTATTGTGAATAATGGTCAGCCCGCCGTGGACGAAATAGGGTGAATTTATTTCAGCCCGCCGTGAGCGGAATACAGTGAATGTTTTTATGCCCGGCGTGAGCAATGTAGGGTGAATTATTTTCAGCCCGCCGTGAGAGAAGTAGGATGAATTTTTTCAAGCCCGGTATGAGCAATGTAGGCTGAATTATTTTAAACCCGTCGTAAGCATTGTAGGGTGAATTATGTCGAGTCCGGCGTGAGCAGCATAGAGTTGATTATTTTCAGCCCGGCGAGAGCAATGAAGGTTTAAGCATTATCCGTCCAACAATAGTAAAACACGGGTGAATTATTTATGGCCCAGTGGAAGCAATATATAGGGTCAATAACTTTTAGCTTGTCGTGCGACAAATAGGCATTATTATTATCTGCCCGGCGTGAGCCAAATCAAAATAATTAGTCGACAACGGAATGCGTCTCGTCTTTCACGGCGAGCCGCATAGATGACATGTGTGTGTGTGCCGAGTCACTTGAAGTTGAAGTAATTATTAGACATCAATTGGTGGTTCAGTGGATAGAGTGTTCGCTAACCATGTCAGAGGACTCGGGTTCAATCCCCGGGATAAGCGACCATTAATTTCCAATAATTACATTCAGTTCATTAAAATCGAATGTGACTTGATCCGGGTTCGAACTTCGGACCTCTCGCATGCTCAGCGAGCTCGCTAACCACTATACCATGAGCTTATGTAATTTAGCAGCATAGCAGGGATTATATGCAGAATCATGAGTCGACGATGGCTTGCGTCTCGTCTCTCACGGTGAGCCGCATAGCTGTGTGTGACATATGTGTGTCGTGCCACTTGAAGTTGAAGTAAACAAAAAAAAGTGTGATATCAATTGGTGGTCCAGTGGTTAGAGCGTTCGCTTACCATGCCAGAGAACTCGGGTTCAATCCCCGAGATAAGCGACCACTAATTTCAAATAATTACTTTCAGTTCATTAAAATCAAATGATCTCTTGGGCCGAGATCGAACCTCGGACCTCTCGCATGCTGAGCGAGCACTCTAACCACTATACCATGAGTCGATGAAATACGAAAGCATATCAAGGGTTATATGCAGAAACATAAGGCGACAACGGCTTGCGTCTCGTCTCTCACGATGAGCCGCATAGCTGATGTAGTGTATAGTGTGTGCCGATCTACTTGAAGTTGAAGTAGCAATCTGATATCAATTGGTGGTCCAGTGGTTAGAGTGTTCGCTAACCATGACAGAGGACTCGGGTTCAATCCCCGAGATAAGTGACCATTAATTTCAAATAATTACTTTCAGTTCATTAAAATCGAATGTGATGGCTTGAGCCGGGATTGAACCTCGGATCTCTCGCATGCTGAGCGAGCACGCTAACCACTATACCATGAGCCGATGAGATTCGGTAGCAAGCCATGGGATGGATGGATGTAGTGTGTGGATGCGCAGAAAAAGCACCAAAAGTCGCAACGACAGCAGTTGTGTAGAGTTTCAACTTGGAATGAATATCAGTTCTGATAGTGTAGTGGTTAGAGTATGAGGTGAGGACCGTGTTGCAACGCTATCGGACCCACCAAGTATTCGAAGCCATGGTTCAAACCCAACACTCGATACAAATTAATAGAGGACATTGTGTGATAATTACCAATGGAAAAAAAAAATTCTCAAACCCCCAACCCCCCACTTGGTTCGATCCCGGGTGGTGTATACACACACACACACACTGTGAAGCGAAAGATGCAAGAAGGCACCAGCGCGCAATATGAGAGACGGATGAGTGTGTGTGTGGGATGAAGAAGCGCCTTTAACGATGTATGCGCCTCGTCTCCAATCTTTCGCACCTGGATGCGTCTCGCCGCTACAGACAAACAGCAAAGTTGGATGCTTGGTGATAACAAACAAACAAACCAACAAACAAACATCATCACACACAGAGTCAAGGTTGAATTGGACGTACCGTGGGTGGTAGCAAAGAGATACCGTGGGTGGTAGCAAAGAGACTAGTATACCAGATGCCCGTCCAAGGACGGCGAACCACCTTGCTAGACGCAATCACCCAAGCGCACAGCACAGCACACATGGAGCAAAACGCCACTCGTATAATCCCACTGCCCGATTTCTTACTCGCTGGGACTTGTTTTTTCATCCATTTATGGACTTTTACATCTTCCACCGTGAGCCAGTTGGTCTTTTGGATTTTTTTTGTGGACTTATTTTTTTTTTCGTTGCAACCAAGTATCGGTGGAATTTGGGTTTATGTTTGGGACTTATATTTATTCAGAGTTTGGTGGTGTTGGATTTGACACATTCCTATTTGGGTATTTTGGGTGTGATTTTGGACTTGTACTTTTTTACCTGATATTTTGGTTTCATTTAAGGACTCTGTCGTTTTTCTCTGTAAGCCCGTTAGGGTTGTAAGGTTTTTTTGGACTTGTAATTTTTCGAGGGATTTGGCACCGGGGTCTTGTGTTTTTTTCAGAATTAAGACGTGTTTCACTTGACATTTATTTATATTTACTGTATTTGTTCCCACTTTACTTTACCTATCTATTTATCCCTTACCCGTTGAGTACCTGCCCATGTATTCTTCAATTATTGGTTACTGTCCGGAGTTTCGTTTGAACACTGGTCCGCAGAATCTTGAATCCGTCACTCTAACCACTGAGCCATGGAGTTGTGAATGAGTGTTGCAAGAGTTGCTATAAATCGTCATTTAATGTGCGGACAAAATTGCAACAGTGTCAAATCTTTATCCATACCCAACTTGCGATTCATTTACATGACATATTTTGGCAACTTATTGTATTTCGCCGAGATCGGGTTTGAACCAACCTCCTTTGCATTACCAATCCATTGCTATAACCACTACACCAACAGAGGTGTATTTACTGAAGTTCTGACGTGACCAGTTGGATAGCGCATACTTACACATGGTCATAGTTATCACCCAGCGTGAGCAAAAGCTTTTATATCACATCGGAGTTAGACTTTATCGATATTGAGACAATTTACTTGATTACAGAGTTTTTAGCCGAGAGTGGGTTTGAACCACCATTCTTTGATTGCCAATCCAATGCTATAACCACTACACCAACAGCGGTATTTCGTTTCACGTCTCGATGTGAACAAATGGATAGTTCATACATCTATGTTGTCATGGTCAGCGAAAATAAACGAAAAAGGGTGCATTATTTTCAGCCCGGCGTGAGCAACGTACGGTTGATTATTTTAAGCCCAACGTGGGCGAAATAGTGTGAACTATTTTCAGCCCGCCGCGAGGGAAATAGGGTGAATAATTTCCAGCCCGTTGTGAGCGAAATTGAGTGAATTAGTTTAAGCCCGGCGTGAGCGATATAGAATGAATTCTTTTCAGCCCGGCGTGAGCAATGTATGGTGAATTATTTCCAGCCCGTCGTGAGAAAAGTAGGGTGAATTATTTCAAGACTGGCGTGAACAACGTACGGTGAATTATTTTTAGCCCGTCGTGGGCGAAATAGGGTGAATTCTTTTCAGCCCGGTGTGAGTGAAATAGAGTGTATTATTTTAAGTTGCAAGTCTTGATGTGACCAAATTGATTCTGCATACATCTATATTGTCATGTTCAACGAAAATAAGCGAAAAAGGGTGCATTATTTTAAGCCCGGCGTGAGCAACGTACGGTAAATTATTTTAAGCCCGTCGTGGGTGAAATAGGGTGAATTATTTTCAGCCCGTTGTGAGTGAAATAGGGTGAATTATTTCCAGCCCACCGTGAGCCAAATAGAGTGAATTATTTGCAGCCCGTCGTGAACCAAATAGACTGAATTATTTGCAGCCCGTCGTGCGCCAAATAGAGTGAATTATTTTCAGCCCACCATGATTAATGTGAGATGAATTATTTTAATCCCAGAGTTAGCAACGTAAGGTAAACTATTTTAAGTCCGGCGTAAGCAGCATAGAGCGAATTATTTTCAGCCCGCCCAGAGCGAAACAGGGTGAATTATTTTCAGCCCGGTGTGAGTGAAATCGAGTGTATTATTTTCAGCCCGTAGTAAGCAACGTGGGATAAATTTTTTTTTGCCCGTTGTTAGCATTGTAGTGTGAATAATGGTTAGCCTGCCGTGGACGAAATAGGGTGAATTAATTTCAGCCCGCCGTGAGCGAAATACAGTGAATGTTTTTATGCCCGGCGTGAGCAAAGTAGGATGAATTATTTTCAGCCCGTCGTGAGCATCGTAGGGTGAATTATGTCGTGTCCAGCGTGAGCAGCATAGAGTTGAAAATTTTCAGCCCGGCGTGAGCAATGTAGGTTTAAGCATTATCCGTCCAACAATACAGAACACGGGTGAATTATTTATGGCCCGGTGGAAGCAGATGAATTACTTTTAGCCCGTCGTGCGACAAATAGGCATTATTATTATCTGCCCGGCGTGAGCCAAATCAAAATAATGAGTCGACGATGGCTTGCGTCTCGTCTCTCACGGTGATCCGCATGTGTGTGTCGAACCACTTGAAGTTGAAGTAATCATATGATATCAAATGGTGGTCCAGTGGTTAGAGCCTTCGCTAACCATAATAGAGAACTCGGGATCAATCCCCGAGATATGTGACCATTAATTTCCAATAATTACTTTTAGTTCATTAAGATTGAATGTGAAGACTTTAGCCGGGTTCGAACCTCGGACCTCTCGTATGCTAAGCGAGCACGCTAACCACTATACCATGAGCTGATGAAATATAGCAGCATAGCAGAGGTTATATGCATAATCAGGAGTCGACGATGGCATGCGTCTCGTTTCTCACGGCGCGCCGCATAGATGACATGTGTTTGTGCGCCGAGTTACTTTAAGTTGAAGTAACAGTCACATATATATTGGTGGTTCAGTGGTTACAGTGTTCGCTAACTATGCTAGAGGACTCGGGTTCAACCCCCGGTATGAGTGACCATTAATTAATTTCCAATAATTACTTTCAGTTCATTAAAATCGAATGCGACTTGATCCGGGTTCGAACCTCGGACCTCTCGCATGCTAACCGAGCACGCTAACCACTATACTATGAGCCGATGAAATATAGCAGCATAGCATGGCTTATATGCAAAATCATGAGTCGACGATTGCTTGCGTCTCGTCTCTCACGATGAGCCGCATAGCTGTGTGTGACATGTGTGTGTCGAGCCACTTGAAGTTGAAGTACACATGTGATATCAATTGATGGTCAAGTGGATAGAGCGTTCGCTTACCATGCCAGAGAACTCGGGTTCAATCCCCGAGAAAAGCGACCATTAATTTCAAATAATTACTTTCAGTTCATTAAAATCGAATGTGACTTGAACCGGGTTCGAACCTCAGACCTTTCGCATTCTAAGCGAGCACGCTAGCCGCTATACCATGAGGCGATGAAATGTTGCAGCATAGCATGGCTTATATGCAGAATCATGAGTCGACGATGGTATGCGTCTCGTCTCTCACGGCGAGCCGCATAGTTGACATGTGTGTGTGTGCCGAGACACTTAAAGTGGAAGTGACAATCTGATATCAATTGGTGGTCCAGTGGTTAGAGTGTTCGCTAACCATGACAGAGGACTCGGGTTCAATCCCCGGGATAAGAGACCATGAATTTCCAATTATGACTTTCAATTCATTAAAATTAAATGTGACTTGATCTGGGTTCGAACCTCAGACCTCTCGCATTCCAAGCGAGCACGCTAACCACTATACCATGAGGTGATGGAATGTAGCAGCATAGCAGGGTTCATGTGCAGAATTATGCGTCGACGATGGCATGGGCGTCTCATCTTTCACGGCGCGCCGCATAGATGACATGTGTGTGTGTGCCGAGTCACTTGAAGTTGAAGTAACATTCAGATATCAATTGGTGGTCCAGTGGTTAGAGTGTTCGCTAACCATGACAGAGGACTCGGGTTCAATCCCCGAGATAAGCGACCATTAATTTCCAATAATTACTTTCAGTTCATTAAAATCGAAAGTGGTGACTTGAGCCGGGATCGAACCTCGGACCTCTCGCATGCTAAGCGAGCACTCTAACCACTATACCATGAGCCGATGAGGTTCGGTAGCAAGCCATGGGATGGATGGATGTAGTGTGTGGATGCGCACGATAAAAGCACCAAAAGTCGCAACGACAGCAGTTGTGTAGAGTTTCAACTTGGTTTGAATATCAGTTCTGATAGTGTAGTGGTTAGAGTATGAGGTGAGGACCGTGTTGCAACGCTATCGGACCCACCAAGTATTCGAAGCCATGGTTCAAACCCAACACTCGATACAAATTAATAGAGGACATTGTGTGATAATTACCAATGGAAAAAAAATGTCTCAAACCCCCAACCCCCCACTTGGTTCGATCCCGGGTGGTGTGTACACACACACACACACTGTGAAGCGACAGATGCAAGAAGGCAACAGC
The DNA here is from genome assembly GCF_021234035.1 of Daphnia pulicaria. Taxonomy (NCBI): domain Eukaryota; kingdom Metazoa; phylum Arthropoda; class Branchiopoda; order Diplostraca; family Daphniidae; genus Daphnia; species Daphnia pulicaria. Next base: position 34,052 of record NC_060919.1, on the reverse strand, counting down.
GCGCAATGAGAGAGACGGATGAGTGTGTGTGTGGGATGATGAAGCGCCTTTAACGATGTATGCGCCTCGTCTCCAATCTTTCGCACCTGGATGCGTCTCGCCGCTACAGACAAACAGCAAAGTTGGATGCTTGGTGATAACAAACAAACAAACCAACAAACAAACATCATCACACACAGAGTCAAGGTTGAATTGGACGTACCGCGGGTGGTAGCAAAGAGACTAGTATACCAGATGCCCGTCCAAGGACGGCGAACCACCTTGCTAGACGCAATCACCCAAGCGCACAGCACAGCACACATGCAGCAAAACGCCACTCGTATAATCCCACTGCCCGATTCCTTACTGCCCGGGACTTTTTTTTTCATCCATTTATGGACTTTTACATCTTCCACCGTGAGCCAGTCGGTCTTTTGGGTTTTTTTGTGGACTTATTTTTTTTCGTTGCAACCAAGTATCGGTGGCATTTGGGTTTATTTTTGGGACTTATATTTATTCAGAGCTTGGTTGTGTTGGAATTGACACATTCCCTCGGATACGCTCCAACGCGAGCTCTCGTGGCCAAGAGGGCGGATTCTCGGTTTTGGGTGTTAGGGTTGTGTTTTTGGACTTGTACTTTTTTTCGTTGAACTTTGGTTTCATTTGAGGACTCGTTTTTCTCTGTAAGCCCGTTGGGGTTGTCAGGTTTTTTGGACTTGTAATTTTTCGAGGGATTCAGTACCGGGGACTTGTGTTTTATTCAGAATTTGGATGTGTTCCACTTTACATTTATTGATATTTATTGTATTTGTTCCCACTTTACTTTACCCATCGATTTATCCATTACCTATTGATTACCTGCCCGTTTATTCTTCAATTATTGGTTACTGTCTTAAGTATCGTTTGAACACTGGTCCGCTGAATCTTGAATCCGTAACTCTAACCACTGAGCCATGGAGTTGTGAATGAATGTTGCAAGAGTTGCTATAAATCGTCATTTAATGTGCGGACAAAATTGCAACAGTGTAAATCTTTATTCATACCCAACTTGCGATTCATTTACATGACATACTTTGGCAACTTATTGTATTTTGCCGAGAGCGGGTTTTGAACCGACATCCTTTGGATTACCAATCCAATGCTATAACCACTACACCAACAGCGGTGTATATAGTCAAGTTCTGACGTGACCAGGTGGATAGCGCATACATACACATTGTCATAGTTATCACCCAGCGTGAGCAAAAGCGTTTAAATTACATCAGAGTTTGACTATCGATATTGAGAATAATTGATTCAATAGACAGATGATTGCCAAGAGTGGGTTTGAACCACTATACTTTAAGTTACCACTCCTATGCTATAACCACTACACCAACAGCGGCGTTAAATTCTAAGTCTCGACGTGACCAAATGGATAGAGCATACATCTATATTGTAATGTTCAGCAAAAAAAAAGGAAAAAAGGGTGCATTATTTAAAGCCCGGCGTGAGCAACGTACGGTAAATTATGTTAAGCCCGTCGTGGGTGAAACAGGGTGAATTATTTTCAGCCCGCTGTGAGTGAAATAGGGTGAATTATTTCCAGCCCGTCGTGAGCGAAATATATTGAATTAGTTTAAGCCCGGCTTGAGCACCTTGAAGTGAATTATTTGCAGCCCTGAGTGAGAAAAATAGGGTGAATTATTTTAGCCCGGCGAGAGCGATATAGGGTACATTCTTTTCAGCCCGTCGTAAGCGAAGTGGAGAAAATTATTTTCAGCCCGTCGTGAGAAACTTGGTGTAAATTCTTTTCACGCCGTCGAAAGAGAAATGGAGTTAATATTTTCAGCCCGGTGTGAGCAGCAAAGGGTTTAATATTTTAGCCCGTTGTTATCAATGCAAGGGGAATTATTTTCAGCCCGTCAAGAGCAACAAACGGCGAAATATTTTCATCCCGGCTTGATCAACTTGGGTTGACCAATTTTTAGCCAGTAAAAGGGAAAAAAGATTGAAATATTTTCAACCCACCGTGAGTGAAATAGAGTGAAATATTTTCAGTCCGCCATGATTAAAGTGAGATGAATTATTTTAATCCCAGAGTAAGCAATATAGGGTGAATTATTTTCAACCCGCCCTGAGCGAAATAGGGTGAATTATTTTGAGCCCGGTGTGAGTGAAATAGAGTGTATTATTTTAATCCCGTAGTAAGCAACGTGGGATGAATTATTTTTGCCCGTCGTTAGCATCGTAGAGTGAATAATGGTCAGCCCGCCGTGGACGAAATAGGGTGAATTAATTTCAGCCCGCCGATAGCGAAATACAATGAATTTTATGCCCGGCGTGAGCAATGTAGGGTGAATTATTTTTAACCCGGCTTGAGAAATGTAGGTTTCAGCATTATTCGTCTAACCATGCCAGAGGACTCGGGTTCAATACCCGGGATAAGAGACCATTAATTTCAAATAATTACTTTCATTTCATTAAAATGGAATGTGACTTGAACCGGATTCGAACATCTGACCTCTCGCATGTTAAGCGAGTACTCTAACCACTATACCATACGTAGATGAATATTGAAAGCATAGCAAGGCCTATATGCAGAAACAAAGGTCGACGACGGCTTGCGTCTCGTCTCTCACGGCGAGCCGCATAGCTGACATGTGTGTGTGTGTGGGCCGAGTCCCTTGAAGTTGAAGTTACAATCAGTCATTAAGTGGTGGTTCAGTGGTTAGAGTGTTCGCTAACCATGACAGAGGACTCGGGTTCAATCCCCGGGAAAAGTGACCATTAATTTCCAATTATGACTTTCAGTTCATTAAAATCGAATGTGACTTGATCCGGGTTCGAACCTCGGACTTCTCGCATGCTAAGCGAGCTCGCTAACCACTATACCATGAGCTGATGTAAGGTAGCAGCATAGAAGGGATTATATGCAGAATCATGAGTCGACGATGGCATGCGTCTCGTCTCTCACGGCGAGCCGCATAGCTGACATGTGTGTGTGTGCCGAGTGACTTGAAGTTGAAGTTACCATCAGACAACAATTGTTGGTCCATTGGTTAGAGTGTTCGCTAACCATGCCAGAGGACTCGGGTTCAAGCCCCGGGATAAGCGGCCAATAATTTCCAATTATGACTTTCAGTTCATTAAAATCGAAAGTGACTTGATCCGGGTTCGAACCTCGGACCTTCACATGCTAACCGAGCACGCTAACCACTATACCATGAGCTGATGGAAAGTACTAACATAGCAAGGGTTATATGCAGAATCCTGAGTTTACGATGCCTTGCGTCTCGTCTCTCACGGCGAGTCGCATATATGACATGTGTGTGTGGGCCGAGTCACTTGAAGTTGAAGTAACAATCAGATAACAATTGGTGGTCCAGTGGTTAGAGTGTTCGCTAACCATGACAGAGGACTCGGGTTCAATCCCCGGGATAAGTGACCATTAATTTCAAATAATTACTTTCAGTTCATTAAAATCGAATGTGATGACTTGAGCCGGGTTCGAACTTCGGACCTCTCGCATGCTGAGCGAGCACGCTAACCACTATACCATGAGCCGATGAGATTCAGTAGCCATCCATGGGATGGACTGATGTAGTGTGTGGATGCGAACTAAAAAGCACCAAAAGGCGCAACGACAGCAGTGTTGTAGAGTTTCAACTTGGAATAAATATCAGTTCTGATAGTGTAGTGGTTAGAGTATGAGGTGAGGACCGTGTTGCAATGCTATCGGACCCACCAAGTATTCGAAGCCATGGTTCAAACCCAACACTCGATACAAATTAATAGAGGACATTGTGTGATAATTACCAATGGAAAAAAAATATCTCCAACCCCCAACCCCCAACCCCCCACTTGGTTCGAACCCTCGTGGCGCTACATGTGGTATGTATAGCGGCAGCTGCGAGATGCAGTTGAGAGAAGCGAGCAGAGCAGAGAGATGGATGAGTGTGTGAGAGAGTGGTAAGGCGCCTTAAACGATGTATGCGCCTCATCATGTCTCTAATCTTTCGCACCTGGATGCGTCTCGCCGCTACAGACAAACAGCAAAGTTGGATGCTTGGTGATAACAAACAAACAAACCAACAAACAAACATCATCACACACAGAGTCAAGGTTGAATGTGACGGACCGCGGGTTGGCGCAAAGAGACTAGTATACCAGATGCCCGTCCAAGGACGGCGAACCACCTTGCTAGACGCAATCACCCAAGCGCACAGCACAGCACACATGGAGCAAAACGCCACTCGTATAATCCCACTGCCCAATTCCTTACTCGCTGGGACTTAGTTTTTCATCCATTTATGGACTTTTACATCTTCCACCGTGAGCCAGTCGGTCTTTTGGGTGTTTTTTTTTGGACTTGGTTTTTTTTCGTTGCAACCAAGTATCGGTGAAATTTGTGTTTATTTTTGGGACTTGGTTTCTTCAGAGTTTGGTTGTGTTGGAATTGACACAATTTTGGGTATTTTGGGTGTGATTTTGGACTTGTACTTTTTTTTCGTGTTATTTTGGTTTCATTTTAGGATTCTGTCGTTTTTCTCTGTAAGACCGTTGGGGTTGTAAGGTTTTTTTGGACTTGTAATTTTTCGAGGGATTTGGTAACGGGGACTTGTGTTTTATTCAGAATTTGGATGTGTTCCACTTAACATTTATTGACATTTACTGTATATGTTCCCACTTTACTTTACCCATCTATTTATCCCTTACCTATTGATTACCTGCCCGTGAATTCTTCATTTTACTTGTTACTATCTTGAGTGTCATTTGAACATTGGTCCGCTGAATCCTGAATCCGTCACTCTAACCACTGAGCCATGGAGTTGTGAATGAATGTTGCAAGAGTTGCTATAAATCGTCGTTTAATGTGCGGACAAAACTGTAACAGTGTCAAATCTTTATTCATACCCAACTTGCGATTTATTTATGACATATTTTGGCAACTTATTGTTTTTGGCCGAGAGCGGGTTTGAACCGACAACCTTTGGATTACCTATCCATTGCTATAACCACTACACCATCAGCGGTGTATGTAACCAAGTTCCGACGCGACCATGTGGATAGCGCATACTTACACATTGTCATAGTTATAACCCAGCGTGAGCAAAAGCGTTTAAATTACATCGGAGTTGGACTTCATCGATATTGAGACAATATGCTTCATTACACAGTTTTTTGTCGAGAGTGGGTTTGAAACACCATTCTTTGAGTTGCCTATCCAATGCTATAACCACTACACCAACAGCGGTATTTCATTTCACGTCTCGATGTGAACAAATGGATAGTTCATACATCTATATTGTCATATTCAACGAAAATAAGCGAAGAAGGGTGCATTATTTTAAGCCCGGCGTGAGCAAGGTACGGTAAATTATTTTAAGCCCGTCGTGGGTGAAATAGGGATAATTATTTTCAACCCGCTGTGAGTGAAATAGGTTGAATTATTTCCAGCGCGTCGTGAGCGAAATATATTGAATTAGTTTAAGCCCGGCGTTAGCGAAATAGAGTGAATTATTTTCAGCCCGCTGTGAGTGAAATAGGGTGAATTCTTTTCAGACCGTCGAAAGTGAAATAGGGTGAATATTTTTCAGCCCGGTGTGAGCAGCAAAGGGTTTAATATTTTCAGCCCGTCATAATCAATGTAAGGGGAATTTTTTTCAGCCCGTCAAGAGCAACACACGGCGAAATATTTCCAGCCCGGCGTGATCAACCTAGGTTGACTAATTTTAAGCCAGTAAAAGGGAAATAGAGTGAAATATTTTCAACCCGCCGCGAGTGAAATAGAGTGAATTATTTTCAGTTCGCCATGATTAATGTGAGATGAATTATTTTAATCCCAGAGTAAGCAATATAGGGTGAATTATTTTCAGCCCGCCCTGAGCGAAATAGGGTTAATTATTATGCGCCCGGTGTGAGTGAAATAGAGTGTATTAGTTTAATCCCGTAGTAAGCAACGTGGGATGAATTATTTTTGCCCGTCGTCAGCATCGTAGAGTGAATAATGGTCAGCCCGCCGTGGACGAAATAGAGTGAATAAATTTCAGCCCGCCGATAGCGAAATACAATGAATGTTTTTATGTCCGGCGTGAACAATGTAGGGTGAATTATTGTCAGCCCGTCGTGAGCATCGTAGGATGAATTATGTCGTGTCCGGCGTGAGCAGCATAGAATTGATTATTTTCAGCCTGGCGTGAGCAATTTAGCTTTAAGCCCGTCCGGCGCTAGCAAAACTGGGTGAATAATTTATCGCACGGTAGTAGCAATATATCGGGTGAATTACTTTCAGCCCGTCGTGAGACAAATAGGGTGCATTATTATTGTATGCCCGGAGTGAGCCAAATCAAAGTAATGAGTCGACGACGGAATGCGTCTCGTCTCTAACGGCGAGCCACATAGCTGATGTATGTGTGTGTTCAAAACTACTTGAAGTTTAAGTAACAATTACATATCAATTGGTGGTCCTGTGGTTATAAAGTGTTCGCTAACCATGTCACAGGATTCGGGTTCAGTTCCCGGTATGAGTGACCATTAATTTCAAATAATTCCTTTCATTTCACTAAAATTGATTTTGACTTGAGCCAGGTTCGAACATCGGACGTCTCCAATGCTGAGCGAGCACGCTAACCACTATACCATGAGCTGATGGAATGCAGCACCATAACAGGGCTTATATGCTGAATCATGGGTCGACGATGGCATGCGTCTCGTCTCTCACGGCAAGCCGCATAGCTGACATGTGTGTGTGTGCCGATACACTTGAAGTTGAAGTAAACATATGATTTCAATTGGTGGTCCAGTGGTTAGAGCGTTCGCCTACCATGCCAGAGAACTCGGGTTCAATCACCGAGATAAGCGACCATTAATTTCCAATAATTACTTTCAGTTCATTAAAATCGAAAGTGATGACTTGTGCGGGATCGAACCTCGGACCTCTCGCATGCTAAGCGAGCACGCTAACCACTGTACCATGAGCTGATGGAATATATCAGCATCGCATGGTCTATATGCAGATTCAAGAGATGACGATGGCATGCGTCTCGTCTCTCACGGTGAGCCGCATAGCTGTGTGTGACATGTGTGTGTCGAGCCACTTGAAGTTGAAGTAAGTATGCGATATCAATTGGTGGTCCAGTGGTTAGAGCGTTCGCTTACCATGCCAGAGAACTCGGGTTCAATCCCCGAGATAAGCGACCATTAATTTCTAATAATTACTTTCAGTTCATTAAAATCGAAAGTGGTGACTTGAGCCGGGATCAAACCTCGGACCTCTCGCATGCCAAGCGAGCACTCTAACCAATATACCATGAGCCGATGAGGTTCGGTAGCAAGCCATGGGATGGATGGATGTAGTGTGTGGATGCGCACTAAAAAGCAGCAAAAGTCGCAACGACAGCAGTTGTGTAGAGTTTCAACTTGGAATGAATATCAGTTCTGATAGTGTAGTGGTTAGAGTATGAGGTGAGGACCGTGTTGCAACGCTATCGGACCCACCAAGTATTCGAAGCCATGGTTCAAACCCAACACTCGCCACAAATTAATAGAGGACATTGTGTGATAATTACCAATGGAAAAAACAAAATCTCCAACCCCCAACCTTCCCCCCACTTGGTTCGATCCCGGGTGGTATACACGAAAAACACACACACACACTGTGAAGCACAGATGCAAAGAGGCACCAACGCGCAATGAGAGAGACGGATGAGTGTGTGAAGGATGATGAAGCGCCTTAAACATTGTATGCGCCTCGTCTCCAATCTTTCGCACCTGGATGCGTCTCGCCGCTACAGACAAACAGCAAAGTTGGATGCTTGGTGATAACAAACAAACAAACCAACAAACAAACATCATCACACACAGAGTCAAGGTTGAATTGGACGTACCGCGGGTGGTAGCAAAGAGACTAGTATACCAGATGCCCGTCCAAGGACGGCGAACCACCTTGCTAGACGCAATCACCCAAGCGCACAGCACAGCACACATGGAGCAAAACGCCACTCGTATAATCCCACTGCCCAATTCCTTACTCGCTGGGACTTGTTTTTTCATCCATTTATGGACTTGTACATCTTCCACCGTGAGCCCGTCGGTCTTTTGGGTGTTTTTTTTTGGACTTTGTTTTTTTCGTTGCAACCAAGTATCGGTGGCATTTGGGTTTATTTTTGGGACTTTGTATTTTCAGAGTTTGGTTGTGTTGGTATTGACACAACTTTGGGTATTTTGGGTGTGATTATGGACTTGTACTTTTTTTTGTGATATTTTGGTTTCATTTTAGGACTCTGTCGTTTTTCTCTGTAAGCCCGTTGGGGTTGTAAGGTTTTTTTAGACTTGTAATTTTTCGAGAGATTTGGTAACGGGGACGTGTGTTTTATTCAGAATTTGGATGTGTTCCACTTGACATTTATTCATATTTACTGTTTTTGTTCCCACTTTACTTTACCCATCTATTTATCCCTTACTTATTGATAACCTGCCCGTTTATTCTTCAATTATTGGTTACTGTCTTGAGTATCGTTTGAACACTGGTCCGCTGATTCTTGAATCCGTCACTCTAACCACTGAGCCATGGAGTTGTGAATGAATGTTGCAAGAGTTGCTATAAATGGTCATTTAATGTGCGGACAAATTGCAACAGTGTAAAATCTTTATTCATACCCAACTTGCGATTCATTTACATGACATATTTTAGCAACTTATTGTATTTTGCCGAGAGCGGGTTTGAACCGACATTCTTTGGATTACCAATCCAATGCTATAACCACTACACCAACAGTGGTGTATATAATCAAGTTCTGACGTGACCAAGTGGATAGCGCATACTTGCACATGGTCATAGTTATCACCCAGCGTGAGCAAAAGCTTTTTAAATCATATCGGAGTTAGACTTTATCGATATTAAGACTATTTACTTCATTACACATTCGTTTGCTGAGATTGGGTTTGAACCACCATCGTTTGAGTAACCAATCCAATGCTATAACCACTACACCAACAGCGGTGTTTAGATGCAAGTCTTGATGTGACCAAATGGATTCTGCATACATCTATATCGTCATGGTCAGCGAAAATAAACGAAAAAGGGTGCATTATTTTAAGCCCGGCGTGAGCAACGTACGGTTGATTATTTTAAGCCCAACGTGGGCGAAATAGTGTGAACTATTTTCAGCCCGCCGTGAGGGAAATAGGGTGTATAATTTCCAGCCCGTTGTGAGTGAAATTGAGTGAATTATTTTAAGCCCGGCGTGAGCGATATAGGATGAATTCTTTTCAGCCCGGCGTGAGCAATGTATGGTGAATTATTTCCAGCCCGTCGTGAGAAAAGTAGGGTGAATTATTTCAAGACCGGCGTGAACAACGTACGGTGAATTATTTTTAGCCCGTCGTGGGCGAAATGGAGCAAACTATTTTCAGCCCGTCGTGAGAGACTTGGTGTAAATTCTTTTCAGGCCGTCGAAAGTGAAATAGGGTGAATATTTTTCAGCCCTCTTTGAGCAGCAAAGGGTTTAATATTTTCAGCACGTCAAGAGCAACTCACGGCGAAATATTTTCATCCCGGATCGATCAACTTCGGTTGACTAATTTTCAGCCAGTAAAGGGGAAATAGAATGAAATATTTTCAGCCCGCCGTGAGTGAAATAGAGTGGATTATTTTCAGCCCGCCATGATTAATGTGACATGAATTATTTTAATCCCAGAGTTAGCAATGTAGGGTGAATTATTTTAAGTCCGGCATGAGCAGCATAGAGTTTATTTTCAGCCCGCCCTGAGCGAAATAGGGTGAATTATTTTCAGCCCGGCGTGAGTGAAATAGAGTGTATTATTTTAATCCCGTAGTAAGCAACGTGGGATGAATTATTTTTGCCCGTCGTTAGCATCGTAGAATGAATAATGGTCAGCCCGCCGTGGACGAAAAAGGGTGAATAAATTTCAGCCCGCCGTGAGCGAAATACAGTGAATGTTTTTATGCCCGGCGTGAGCAATGTAGGGTGAATTATTTTAAGCCCGTCGTGAGCAGCGTAGGATGAATTATGTCGTGTCCGGCGTGAGCAGCATAGAATTGATTATTTTCAGCCCGGCGTGAGCAATGTAGCTTTAAGCCCGTCAGGCGCTAGCAAAACTGGGTGAATAATTTATCGCCCGGTAGTAGCAATATATCGGGTGAATTACTTTCAGCCCGTCATGAGACAAATAGGGTACATTATTATTATATGCCCGGCGTGAGCCAAATCAAAGTGATGAGTTGAAGACGGAATGCGTCTCGTCTCTCACGGCGAGCCACATAGCTGATGTATGTGTGTGTTCAAAACTACTTGAAATTTAAGTAACAATTACATATCAATTGGTGGTCCAGTGGTTAAAGTGTTCGCTAACCATGCCAGAGGATTCGGGTTCAATTCCCGGTATGAGCGACCATTAATTTATAATAATTACTTTCAATTCACTAAAATTGAACATGACTTGAGCCAGGTTCGGACATCTGACTTCTCGCATGCTGAGCGGGCACGCTAACCACTATACCATGAGCTGATGGATTACAGCACTATAGCAGGGGTTATATGCTGAATCATGGGTCGACGATGGCATGCGTCTCGTCTCTCACGGCGAGCCGCATAGCCGACATGTGTGTGTGTGCCGAGACACTTGAAGTTGAAGTAACGTTAAGATATCAATTGGTGGTCCAGTGGTTAGAGAGTTCGCTAATCACGCCAGAGTACTCGGGTTCAATCCCCGGGATAAGCGACCATTAATTTCCAATAATTACGTTCAGTTAATTAAAATTGAATGTGACTTGATCCGGGATCGAACCTCGGACCTCTTGCATTCCAAGCGAGTATGCTAACCACTTGACCATGACCTGATGATATTTAGCAGCATAGCAGGGTTTATATGCAGAATCATGAGTCGACGATGGCTTGCGTCTCGTCTTTCACGGCGAGCCGCATAGATGACATGTTTGTGTGTGCCGAGTTACTTGAAGTTGAAGTAACAATCAGATATCAATTGGTGGCCCAGTGGTTAGAGTGTTCGATAGCCATGTCAGAGGACTCGGGTTCAATTCCCGGGATCAGCGACCACTAATTTCCAATAATTACTTTCAGTTGAATAAATTTGAATGTGGCTTGATCCGGGATCGAACCTCGGACCTCTCACATTCAATGCGAACACGCTAACCACTATATCATGAGGTGATGGAATGTGGCAGCATAGCAGGGTTTATATGCAGAATCATGAGTCGACGATGGCATGCGTCTCGTCTCTCACGGTGAGCTGCATAGCTGTGTGTGACATGTGTGTGTCGAGCCACTTGAAGTTGAAGTAAGTATGTGATATCAATTGGTGGTCCAGTGGTTAGAGCGTTCGCTTACCATGCCAGAGAACTCGGGTTCAATCCCCGAGATAAGCGACCATTAATTTCCAATAATTACTTTCAGTTCATTAAAATCGAAAGTGGTGACTTGAGCCGGGATCGAACCTCGGACCTCTCGCATGCTAAGCGAGCACTCTAACCACTATACCATGAGCCGATGAGGTTCGGTAGCAAGCCATGGGATGGATGGATGTAGTGTGTGGATGCGCACTAAAAAGCACCAAAAGTCGCAACGACAGCAGTTGTGTAGAGTTTCAACTTGGATAGAATATCAGTTCTGATAGTGTAGTGGTTAGAGTATGAGGTGAGGACCGTGTTGCAATGCTATCGGACCCACCAAGTATTCGAAGCCATGGTTCAAACCCAACACTCGATACAAATTAATAGAGGACATTGTGTGATAATTACCAATGGAAAAAAAAAATATCTCCAACTCCCAACCCCCCACTTGGTTCGAACCCTCGTGGCGCTACATGTGGTATGTATAGCGGCAGCTGCGAGATGCAGTTGAGAGTACCGAGCAGAGCAGAGAGATGGATGAGTGTTTGAGAGTGGGGTGAAGCGCCTTAAACGATGAATGCGCCTCGACTCCAATCTTTCGCACCTGGATGCGTCTCGCCGCTACAGACAAACAGCAAAGCGGGATGCACAAACAAACAAACGTACAAACAAACAAACAAACAGTTTCACAGACAAAGTCAAGGTTGAATGGGACGCACCGCGGGTTGTTGCAAAGAGACTAGTATACCAGATGCCCGTCCAAGGACGGCGAACCACCTTGCTAGACGCAATCACCCAAGCGCACAGCACAGCACACATGGAGCAAAACGCCACTCGTATAATCCCAATGCCCAATTCCTTACTCGCTGGGACTTAGTTTTTCATCCATTTATGGACTTTTACATCTTCCACCGTGAGCCAGTCGGACTTTTGGGGGTTTTTTTGGACTTTGTTTTTTCGTTGCAACCAAGTATCGGTGGCATTTGGGTTTATTTTTGGGACTTACTTTTTTCAGAGTTTGGTTTTATTGGAATTGACACAGTCCTTTTTGGGTATTTTGGGCGTTATTTTAGACTTGTACTTTTTTTCGTGGTCTTTGGGTTCCATTTGGGGACTTTGTCGTTACCCACTGTAAGGCTGTAGGTGTTGTAAGGTGTTTTGGGACTCCTAAATTTTCGAAGTATTGGTATCGGGGACTTGTGTTTAATTCCGATTTTGTTTGTGTTCTACTTGACATTTATTGATATTTACTGTATTTATTCCCACTTGACTTTATAGCAACCCATCTATTTATCCCTTACCCGTCGAGTACCTGCCCGTGTATTCTACAATTTACTGGAAACTGTCTTGAGTGTTGTTTGAACTCTGGTCCGCTGAATCTTGAATCCGCCGCTCTAACCACTGAGCCTTGGAGTTGTGAGAGAATGTTGTCAGAATTGCTATAAATCGTCATTTAATCTGCGGACAAAATTGTAAATGTGTCTAATCTTTTTACTATTTCCTGCTTGCGATTCATTTGCATGTTAGATTTTAGCTTATATTTTTTTCCCGATAGCGGGTTTGAACCAACAACCTTTGGATTACTAATCCAATGCTATAACCACTACACCATCAGCGGTGTATATAACCAAGTTCCGACGTGACCAATTGGATAACACATACTTACACAATGTCATAGTTATCACCCAGCGTGAGCAAAAGCGTTTAGATTTCATCGGAGTTTAACTTTATCGATATTAAGACTATTTGATTCAGTAGACAGTTCTTTGCCGAGAGTGGGTTTGAACCAAGATCCCTTATGTTACCAATCCAATGCTATAACCACTACACCAACAGCGGTGTTAAGTGGCAAGTCTCAACGTGATCAAATGGATAGTGCATACATCTATATTGTCATGGTCAGCGAAAATGAACGAAAAAGGGTGCATTATTTTAAGCCCGGCGTGAGCAAGTTACGGTCGATTATTTTAAGCACGTCGTGGGCGAAATAGGGTGAATTATTTTAAGCCCGCTGTGAGGGAAATGGGGTGAATTATTTCCAGCTTGTCGTGAGCGAAATACAGTGAATTAGTTTAAGCCCGGTGTGAGCAATTTAGGGTGAATTATTTTCAGCCCGCCGTGAGCACTTTGTGGTGAATTATTTTCAGCCCGTCGTGAGAAAAGTAGGGTGAATTATTTCAAGCCCGGCGTGAGCAACTTAGTGAGAATGTTTTTCAGCCCGTCAAAGCGAAATAGAGTGAATTATTTTGAGCCCGGCGTGATTAACGTTGGATGAATTTTTTGAAGCCTTGACTTAGCAATGTAGGGTGATTTATTTTCAACCCGTCATTAACGGAATGAATGAATTATTTGCAGCCCGTCGTGAGCGAAATAGAGTCAATTATTTTCAGCCCGCCATGATTAATGTGAGATGAATTATTGTAATCCCAGAGTTAGCAACGTAAGGTGAATTATTTTAAGTCCGGCGGAAGCAGCATAGAGCGAATTATTTTCAGCCCGCCCTGAGCGAAGTGGTGTGAATTATTTTCAGCCCGGTGTAAATGAAATAGAGTGTATTATTTTAAGCACGTAGTAAGCAACGTGAAATGATTTTTTTTTGCCCGTCGTTAGCGACGTATTAAGAATAATGGTCAGCCCGCCGTGGACAAAATAGGGTGAATTAGTTTCAGCCCGCCGTGAGCGTAATACAGTGAATGTTTTTATGCCCGGCGTGAGCAATGTAGGGTGAATTATTTTCAGCCCGCCGTGAGAGAAGTAGGATGAATTTTTTCAAGCCCGGTATGAGCAATGTAGACTGAATTATTTGAAACCCGTCGTGAGCATCGTAGTGTGAATTATGTCGAGTCCGGCGTGAGAAGCATAGAGCGAATTGTTTTCAGCCCAGCCTGAGCGGAATAAGGTGAATTATTTTCAGCCCGGTGTGAGTGAAATAGAGTTTATTATTTTTAGCCCGTATTAAGCAACGTGAAATGAATTTTTTTTGCCCGTCGTTAGCATCGTATTGTGAATAATGGTCAGCCCGCCGTGGACGAAATAGGGTGAATTTATTTCAGCCCGCCGTGAGCGGAATACAGTGAATGTTTTTATGCCCGGCGTGAGCAATGTAGGGTGAATTATTTTCAGCCCGCCGTGAGAGAAGTAGGATGAATTTTTTCAAGCCCGGTATGAGCAATGTAGGCTGAATTATTTTAAACCCGTCGTAAGCATTGTAGGGTGAATTATGTCGAGTCCGGCGTGAGCAGCATAGAGTTGATTATTTTCAGCCCGGCGAGAGCAATGAAGGTTTAAGCATTATCCGTCCAACAATAGTAAAACACGGGTGAATTATTTATGGCCCAGTGGAAGCAATATATAGGGTCAATAACTTTTAGCTTGTCGTGCGACAAATAGGCATTATTATTATCTGCCCGGCGTGAGCCAAATCAAAATAATTAGTCGACAACGGAATGCGTCTCGTCTTTCACGGCGAGCCGCATAGATGACATGTGTGTGTGTGCCGAGTCACTTGAAGTTGAAGTAATTATTAGACATCAATTGGTGGTTCAGTGGATAGAGTGTTCGCTAACCATGTCAGAGGACTCGGGTTCAATCCCCGGGATAAGCGACCATTAATTTCCAATAATTACATTCAGTTCATTAAAATCGAATGTGACTTGATCCGGGTTCGAACTTCGGACCTCTCGCATGCTCAGCGAGCTCGCTAACCACTATACCATGAGCTTATGTAATTTAGCAGCATAGCAGGGATTATATGCAGAATCATGAGTCGACGATGGCTTGCGTCTCGTCTCTCACGGTGAGCCGCATAGCTGTGTGTGACATATGTGTGTCGTGCCACTTGATGTTGAAGTAAACAAAAAAAAGTGTGATATCAATTGGTGGTCCAGTGGTTAGAGCGTTCGCTTACCATGCCAGAGAACTCGGGTTCAATCCCCGAGATAAGCGACCACTAATTTCAAATAATTACTTTCAGTTCATTAAAATCAAATGATCTCTTGGGCCGGGATCGAACCTCGGACCTCTCGCATGCTGAGCGAGCACTCTAACCACTATACCATGAGTCGATGAAATACGAAAGCATATCAAGGGTTATATGCAGAAACATAAGGCGACAACGGCTTGCGTCTCGTCTCTCACGATGAGCCGCATAGCTGATGTAGTGTATAGTGTGTGCCGATCTACTTGAAGTTGAAGTAGCAATCTGATATCAATTGGTGGTCCAGTGGTTAGAGTGTTCGCTAACCATGACAGAGGACTCGGGTTCAATCCCCGAGATAAGTGACCATTAATTTCAAATAATTACTTTCAGTTCATTAAAATCGAATGTGATGGCTTGAGCCGGGATTGAACCTCGGATCTCTCGCATGCTGAGCGAGCACGCTAACCACTATACCATGAGCCGATGAGATTCGGTAGCAAGCCATGGGATGGATGGATGTAGTGTGTGGATGCGCAGAAAAAGCACCAAAAGTCGCAACGACAGCAGTTGTGTAGAGTTTCAACTTGGAATGAATATCAGTTCTGATAGTGTAGTGGTTAGAGTATGAGGTGAGGACCGTGTTGCAACGCTATCGGACCCACCAAGTATTCGAAGCCATGGTTCAAACCCAACACTCGATACAAATTAATAGAGGACATTGTGTGATAATTACCAATGGAAAAAAAAAATTCTCAAACCCCCAACCCCCCACTTGGTTCGATCCCGGGTGGTGTATACACACACACACACACTGTGAAGCGAAAGATGCAAGAAGGCACCAGCGCGCAATATGAGAGACGGATGAGTGTGTGTGTGGGATGAAGAAGCGCCTTTAACGATGTATGCGCCTCGTCTCCAATCTTTCGCACCTGGATGCGTCTCGCCGCTACAGACAAACAGCAAAGTTGGATGCTTGGTGATAACAAACAAACAAACCAACAAACAAACATCATCACACACAGAGTCAAGGTTGAATTGGACGTACCGTGGGTGGTAGCAAAGAGACTAGTATACCAGATGCCCGTCCAAGGACGGCGAACCACCTTGCTAGACGCAATCACCCAAGCGCACAGCACAGCACACATGCAGCAAAACGCCACTCGTATAATCCCACTGCCCGATTCCTTACTGCCCGGGACTTTTTTTTTCATCCATTTATGGACTTATACATCTTCCACCGTGAGCCAGTCGGTCTTTTGGGTGTTTTTTTTGGACTTAGTATTTTTCGTTGCAACCAAGTATCGGTTGAGTTTTGGATTTATTTTGGGCTTATATTTTTCAGAGTTTGGTGGTGTTGGATTTGACACATTTTTTGGGGGTATTTTGGGTGTGATTTTGGACTTGTACTTTTTTTCGTTGTATTTTGGTTTCATTTAAGGACTCTGTCGTTTTTCTCTGTTAGCCCGTTGGGGTTGTAAGGTGTTTTTGGACTTGTAATTTTTCTAGGGATTTGGTATCGGGGACTTGTGTTTAATTCAGAATTCGGATGTGTTCCACTTGACATTTATTGACATTTGCTGTATTTGTACCCACTTTACTTTAACCATCTATTTATCCCTTACCTTTTGATTACCTGCCCGTGTATTCTTCATTTTACTTGTTACTGTCTTGAGTGTCATTTGAACACTGGTCCGCTGAATCCTGAATCCGTCACTCTAACCACTGAGCCATGGAGTTGTGAATGAATGTTGCAAGAGTTGCTATAAATCGTCGTTTAATGTGCGGACAAAACTGTAACAGTGTCAAATCTGTATTCATACCCAACTTGCGATTTATTTATATGACATATTTTGGCAACTTATTGGTTTTTGCCGAGAGCGGGTTTGAACCAACAACCTTTGGATTACCTATCCATTGCTATAACCACTACACCAACCGTAGTGTATATAGTCAAGTTCTGACGTGACCAGGTGGATAGCGCATACTTACACATGGTCATAGTTATCACCCAGCGTGAGCAAAAGCTTTTATGTCACATCGGAGTTGGACTTTATCGATATTGAGACAATTTACTTGATTACACAGTTTTTTGCCGAGAG
This sequence comes from Daphnia pulicaria, assembly GCF_021234035.1. Taxonomy (NCBI): domain Eukaryota; kingdom Metazoa; phylum Arthropoda; class Branchiopoda; order Diplostraca; family Daphniidae; genus Daphnia; species Daphnia pulicaria. The sequence continues at coordinate 16,702 of NC_060919.1, read as the reverse complement.
TGGGTTTGAACCATCATTCTTTGAGTTGCCAATCCAATGCTATAACCACTACACCAACAGCGGTATTTCGTTTCACGTCTCGATGTGAACAAATGGATAGTTCATACATCTATATTGTCATATTCAACGAAAATAAGCGAAGAAGGGTGCATTATTTTAAGCCCGGCGTGAGCAACGTACGGTAAATTATTTTAAGCCCGTCGTGGGTGAAATAAGGATAATTATTTTCAGCCCGCTGTGAGTGAAATAGGTTGAATTATTTCCAGCGCGTCGTGAGCGAAATATATTGAATTAGTTTAAGCCCGGCGTTAGCGAAATAGAGTGAATTATTTCAGCCCGCTGTGAGTGAAATAGGGTGAATTCTTTTCAGACCGTCGAAAGTGAAATAGGGTGAATATTTTTCAGCCCGGTGTGAGCAGCAAAGGGTTTAATATTTTCAGCCCGTCATGATCAATGTAAGGGGAATTTTTTTCAGCCCGTCAAGAGCAACACACGGCGAAATATTTCCAGCCCGGCGTGATCAACCTGGGTTGACTAATTTTAAGCCAGTAAAAGGGAAATAGAGTGAAATATTTTCAACCCGCCGCGAGTGAAATAGAGTGAATTATTTTCAGCCCACCATGATTAATGTGAGATGAATTATTTTAATCCCAGAGTAAGCAATATAGGGTGAATTATTTTCATCCCGTCCTGAGCGAAATAGGGTGAATTATTTTGAGCCCGGCGTGATTAACGTTGGATGAATTTTTTTAAGCCTTGACTGAGCAATGTAGGGTGATTTATTTTCAACCGGTCATAACCGGAATAGAATGAATTGTTTGCAGCCCGTCGTGAGCGAAATAGAGTCAATTATTTTCAGCCCGCCATGATTAATGTGAGATGAATTATTGTAATCCCAGAATTAGCAACGTAAGGTGAATTATTTTAAATCCGGCGTAAGCAGCATAGAGCGAATTATTTTCAGCCCGCCCTGAGCGAAATAGGGTGAGTTATTTGCAGCCCGGTGTGAGTGAAATCGAGTGTATTATTTTAAGCCCGTAGTAAGCAACGTATGATGAATTTTTTTTTGCCCGTCGTAAGCATCGTAGTGTGAATAATGTTCAGCCCACCGTGGACGAAATAGGGTGAATTAATTTCAGCCCACCGATAGCGAAATACAATGAATTTTATGCCCGGCGTGAGCAATGTAGGCTGAATTATTTGAAACCCGTCGTGAGCATCGTAGGGTGAATTATGTCGAGTCCGGCGTGAAAAGCATAGAGAGAATTGTTTTCAGCCCAGCCTGAGCGAAATAAGGTGAATTATTTTCAGCCCGGTGTGAGTGAAATAGAGTTTATTATGTTTAGCCCGTAGTAAGCAACGTGAAATGAATTTTTTTTGCCCGTCGTTAGCATCGTATTGTGAATAATGGTCAGCCCGCCGTGGACGAAATAGGGTGAATTAATTTCAGCCCGCCGTGAGCGGAATACAGTGAATGTTTTTATGCCCGGCGTGACCAATGTAGGGTGAATTATTTTCAGCCCGCCGTGAGAGAAGTAGGATGAATTTTTTCAAGCCCGGTATGAGCAATGAAGGCTGAATTATTTGAAACCCGTCGTAAGCACTGTAGGGTGAATTATGTCGAGTCCGGCGTGAGCAGCATAGAGTTGATTATTTTCAGCCCGGCGAGAGCAATGAAGGTTTAAGCATTATCCGTCCAACAATAGTAAAACACGGGTGAATTATTTATGGCCCAGTGGAAGCAATATATAGGGTGAATAACTTTTAGCCCGTCGTGCGACAAATAGGCATTATTATTATCTGCCCGGCGTGAGCCAAATCAAAATAATGAGTCGACAACGGAATGCGTCTCGTCTTATACGGCGAGCCGCATAGATGACATGTGTGTGTGTGCCGAGTCACTTGAAGTTGAAGTATTTATTATACATCATTTGGTGGTTCAGTGGTTAGAGTGGTCGCTAACCATGTCAGAGGACTCGGGTTCAATCCCCGGGATAAGCGAACATTAATTTCCAATTATGGCTTTCAGTTCAATAAAATTAAATGTGACTTGATCTGGGATCGAACTTCGGACCTTTCGCATACTAAGCGAGCACGCTAACCACTATACAATGAGCTGATGGAGAGTAGCAGTATAGCAGGGGTTATATGCAGAATCATGAGTCGACCATGCCTTGCGTCTCGTCTCTCACGGCGACCGCATAGCTGACATGTGTGTGTGCCGAGCCAATTGTAATTAGAGTAACAATCTGATGTCAATTGGTGGTCCAGTGGTTAGAGCGTTCGCTCTCCATGCAAGAGTACTCGGGTTCAATCCCTGGGATAAGTGACCATTAATTTCCAATAATTACTTTCAGTTCAATAAAATTGAATGTGACTTGAACCGGGATCGAACCTCGGACCTCTCGCATTCAAGGCGAGCACGCTAACCACTATACCATGAGCTGATGGAAAAAAACAGCATAGCAAGGGTTAAATTCAGAATCATGAGTCGACGATGGCTTGCGGCTCGTCTCTCACGGCGAGCCGCATAGCTGACATGTGTGTATGTGTGTGTGCCGAGCCACTTGAAGTTGAAGTAACCATCAGATATCAATTGGTGGTCCAGTGGTTAGAGTGTTCGCTAACCATGCAAGAGGACTCGGGTTTAATCCCCGGGATAAATGACCGTTAATTTCCAATAATTACTTTCAGTTCATTAAAATCGAATGTGATGACTTGAGCCGGGATCGAACCTCGGACCTCTCGCATGCTGAGCGAGCACGCTAACCACTATACCATGAGCCGATGAGATTCGGTAGCAAGCCATTGGATGGATTGATGTAGTGTGTGGATGCGCACTAAAAAGCACCAAAAATCGCAACGACAGCAGTTGTGTAGAGTTTCAACTTGGAATGAATATCAGTTCTGATAGTGTAGTGGTTAGAGTATGAGGTGAGGACCGTGTTGCAACGCTATCGGACCCACCAAGTATTCGAAGCCATGGTTCAAACCCAACACTCGATACAAATTAATAGAGGACATTGTGTGATAATTACCAATGGAAAAAAAAATATCTCCAACCCCCAACCCCCCACTTGGTTCGATCCCGGGTGGCGTACACACACACACACACTGTGAAGCGACAGATGCAAAGAGGCACCAGCGCGCAATGAGAGAGACGGATGAGTGTGTGAGGGATGATGTGAAGCGCCTTTAACGATGTATGCGCCTCGACTCTAATCTTTCGCACCTGGATGCGTCTCGCCGCTACAGACAAACACCAAAGTTGGATGTTTGGTGATAACAAACAAACAAACAAACACACAAACAGTTTCACACACGATGTCAAGGTTGAATGGGACGGACCGCGGGTTGGCGCAAAGAGACTAGTATACCTAGGCCCGTCCAAGGACGGCGAACCAGGCGGCTAGACATAATCACCTAAGCGCACAGTATACATGGACCAAAACGCCACTCGTATAATCCCACTGGCCAATTCCTTACTCGCTGGGACTTTTTTTTTCATCCATTTATGGACTTTTACATCTTCTACCGTGAGCCAGTCGGTCTTTTGGGTGTTTTTTTTTTACTTGGTTTTTTTCGTTGCAACCAAGTATCGGTTGAGTTTTGGATTTATTTTGGGACTTGTATTTTTCAGAGTTTGGTTGAATTGGATTTGACACATTTCCTCGGATTTTTTCACCGCGAGCTTTTGCGGCTGCGGGGGTGCCACTTCGTGGGCCTATCCTCAAGGGCTCGAGTCGCGGTCAAGATATCCTCGGTTTTTGTAACTTATTCACGTTTGACCCGTCGAACTCCCCACTCTTATCCTCACCTCCTTCTCCCTATCTTTCCTCATCCTTCCCTCCCACTTTCTCCCCTCCCACTTTCTCCCCTCCCACTTTCTCCCCTCCCACTTTCTCCCCTCCTACTCCCCACTCCCATCCTCCCCCTCTCTATCTCCCCACCCCTCACCATCCCCTACTTGCACACTCCTCCCTCATGTAACCCATCCCCTTAGACTCACATGTATCTCGTACTTATCTCGATGAGGGTTTGAACAACGGGCCGTTGTATCCTGGATCCAATGCTCTAACCACTGAGCTGTTGAGTTGTATTATCAGTTAAACAGGGAGAAAAGTCATCAGCCACTTAAGTCAATTCGGGTTTGTCCTAAATACCAATAAATATTAATCGCACGACGTTATGCTTTGGTCAGCAATGTATTTGCTCTTGTCCTTTAGTGTAACTTACAAAACTAAACTTTTCGTATAAAATTCGAATAACCACTTGAGAGGTTATAGTAAAATATATGATTGGTGGGGTATTGGTTAGAGTGTTCGCATAGCATATTCATGTCTTTAGGTTCAATACTCAGAAATTGTGAAAATAAAAATTGATAAAGTCTTTGAAATAATTTACTTGGCTTTCAATCTGAATACCTCATAATTTCCTCTTTTCGTCTATACATTCCTCAATACCGGTTTGAACAATAGCCCATCGTATCTTGAGTGCTGTTCTCTAACCACATAGCTATTGGGAGATATGGGTGTATTTTCTTGGGAGGAAGTCATCGACCAATATGAGGCAACATCGATAGTGAACAGTTGCATTTGCAATAAATTGGTAGAATAATTCATCACCCGACGTTAGCGAATTAGTTGCTATGTTTCACCCAACGTGTTCTGTAGGACACTTAAAATTTCCAGCCCGTTTTTAACAGTTTAAAAGAATTAATTTCCTGCCCGTGGACAAATCATTTGCCAGTTAAACCAATGTCATTGAATCTCCGATACCTTGTGTTTGACCCGAAAAATTCCCTCGAATTCCTTCACCACGAGCTCTCGCGGCCGCAGGGGTGCCCCTTCGGGGGCCCCACCCCCGCGGGCTCGAGTCGCGGTGAAGGTATCCTCGGTTTTTGGTACCTTGAAAACGTTTCGCCCGTCGAACTCAGTTACGCATTTACCAGTTAAACCACTGCCATTAGATATCTCATATATCCACTCATGACCCAGCGTATTCTGAAGGAATTTTAAAATTTCCTGCCCGTTAAGCGTGAGCCTGCGCTTAAATTTCCTGCCCGTGGACAAATCATTTGCCAGTTAAACCATTGTCATTGAATGTCTGATACCTTATGTTTGACCCGAAAAATTCCCTCGAATTCCTTCACCACGAGTGAAGGTATTCTCGGTTTTTTGTACCTTGAACACGTTTCGCCCGTCGAACGCATTCTCACTTTTTTACAACTATTCTTTGTAGCTACTTGTTAAGCGTGAGCCAAATCAAGAAATTTAATCATCCCACGTGACTTTTAGCCCGTCGTGATTAACTTTCGTTGAATTATTTTCTGCCCGTCGTGAGAAAATAAGGGTGAATTCTTTTCAGCCCGTCGTGAGCGGAAAAGGGTGAATAATTTTAAGTTCGGCGTGAGCAACGTAGGGTGAATTATTTTCCGCCCGTCGTGAGCGAAATAGATTGAATTATTTTCAGCCCGTCGTGAGTGAAATAGGGTGAATTCTTTAAAGCCCGTCGTGAGCGAAATAGAGTGAATTATTTGCAGCCCGTCGTGAGCGAAATAGAGTGAATTCTTTTCAGCCCGTCGTGAGCAACTTAGGGTGAATTCTTTTCAGCCCGACGTGAGCGAAAAATAGTGAATAATTTTCAACTCGGCATGACCAACCACTATACGGTGACCACTCTTCAATGAGATCAACATTTAATTTAAATTGGTGGCGAAGTGGTTAGTGAGTTCGCTTACCATGCGTGAGTACTCGGGTTCAAATCCCGATCGACCCTCCCATTTCTAAATTAAAAATTGAACATTGCAAATTAATAATCAATATCAAAGCATTTGCCCGGGATCAAACCTTGGACCTCTCACGTATTAGCCGAGTACGCTAACCAATACACTATTAGACAGATGGAAATTAATAGAGGGAATTGGATGTAAAAATATGTCGTACAGATACGGTGCGTCACGTCGCGCTCACCTGTGTGAGGCAAGAGCTACGCGACGTGTGTAACGCGAGACGCCAAAATAATTGAAACTACTCTTAAATGAGCTCAGTGAAGAATATCAATTAGTGGTCAAGTGGTTAGCAAGTTCGCTTACCATGCGTGAGTATTCGGGTTCAAATCCCGATAGACCCTAATTTCTAAATTGAAATTTACAAATAAACAATTCATAACAATGCCTTGACCGGGAATCGAACCTCGGACCTGTCGCTTCGTAGCCATGAACGCTAACCAATATACCATGAGAGATATGGAAATTAATAGAGGAAATTAGATGTAAAAATATGTCGTTGAGACACGGTGCATTGCTTCGCGCTCACCTGTGCGTCATCAGCGACTTGACGCAAGACGCAGATATGTTTGAAATAACTTGTCAATAAGATCAAAGGAAAAACATCATTTGGTGGTCAAGTGGTTAGCGAGTTCGCTTACCTTGCGTGAGTTTTCAGGTTCAAATCCCGATAGACACCCATTTATAAATTGAAAAAATTGAACATTGTAAATTAATAACAAATAACAGCGCCTGGACTCTGGATCGAACCTCGGACCTATCGCTTCGTAGCCGGGCATGCTATCCAATATACCATTAGAGAGATTGAGTCCATAAAGGGAATTGGATCTATAAATATGTCGTAGAGATACGGTGCATCGCGTCGCGCTCACCTATGCGTCATGAGCGACGTGACGCGAGACGCAGATATGTTTGAAACAGCTTGTCAATAAAATCAAAGAAAAAACATCAATTGGTGGTCAAATGGTTAGCATGTTCGCTTACCATGCGTGAGTTTTCAGGTTCAAATCCCGATAGACACCAATTTCTAAATTGAAAATTGAAGTTTACAAATTAACAATTCATAACAATGCCTTGTACCGGGATCGAACCTCGGACCTCTCGCATGGTAGCAGTGCACGCTAACCAATACACCATTAGAAAGATGGAATTCTATAGAGGAAATTGGATGTAAAAATACATGTCCAAGACAAACGGCGCGCGCCGCGCACGAAACACTGGAAGCGCAACAACAACACCAACCATCTGTCCAAATTCCAACTCGATATGAATATCAGTTCTGATAGTGTAGTGGTTAGAGTGTGTGCGACAATGCCATCCCAATCGGATGTGCGGCGGAAGCACCTCTCCGACCATGGTTCAAACCCCAAGTAGAACACTCTAATCTAATAGAGGACATCGACATATATAACCGATGGAAAAAAAACCCTACCCGACTACTAACAAATTCAACCCCCCTCTCTCCCCCCCACAAAAAAAAAAAAAAAAAAACACAAACGGTTCGAGCCCGTGTGTGTGTGGCGAGAAAGGCGCGCGCAAACGGACAAACGGTGAGGAAAGTTGACGTGTATATCGCCTCGCTTGGTAGTCAATTCGAAAAAACTTTCGCCACTGGTTGCGTCTCGCCGCTACAGACAAACCACTCTGGACCTCGGATGGGACAAACAAACAAACAAACAAACACACCGAATCACAGACAGGCCAAGGTCACTTGTCCACGCCCGCGGTTTATAGAGCAGTAGACTAGTATACCTAGGCCCGTCCAAGGACGGCGAACCAGGCGGCTAGACATAATCACCTAAGCGCACAGTATACATGGACCAAAACGCCACTGGTATAATACCACTGGCCAATTCCTTGCTGTCCGGGACTTTTTTTTTTCATCCATTTATGGACTTGTACATCTTCCACCGTGAACCAGTCGGTCTTTTGGGGTTTTTTTGTGGACTTGTTTTTTTTTCGTTGAAACCAAGTATCAGTTGAGTTTTGGTTTTATTTTGGGACTTGTATTTTTCAGAATTTAGTTGAATTGGCTTTGACACATTTCCTCGGATTCCTTCACCGCCCGCGAGGTCAAGGTATCTTCGGTTTTTTGTATCTTGTACACGTTTGGCCCGTCGAACTCCCCACTCTTATCCTCCCCTCCTTCTTCCTATCTTTCCTCATTCTCCCCTCCCACTTTTTCCCCTCCCACCTTCTCCCCTCCCAATTTCTCCCCTCCTACTCCCCACTCCCATCCTCCCCCTCTCTATCTCCCCACCCCTCACCATCCCCTCCTTGCACACTCCTCCCTCATGTATCTCTTCCCCTTAGACTCACATGTATCTCGTACTTATCTCGATGAGGGCTTGAACAACGGGCCGTTGTATCCTGGATCCAATGCTCTAACCACTGAGCTGTTGAGTTGTATTATCACCGAAACAGGGGGAAAAGTCATCAGCCACTTAAGTCAATTCGGATTTGCTCTAAATACCAATAAATATTAATCGCACGACGTAATTCTTTGGCCCGTAAGTATTTGCTCCTGTATTTTACTGAAACTTATAAAACTCAGCTTCGCATATAAAATTCGAATAACCACTTGAGAGGTAATAGTAAAATATATGATTGGTGGTGTATTGGTTAGAGTGTTCGCATAGCATATTAATGTCTTTAGGTTCAATACTCATAAATTGTGAAAATAAAAATTGACAAAGTGTTTGAAAAAATTTACTTGGCTTTCAATCTGAATACCTCATAATTTCCTCTTTCCGTCTATACATTACTCGTTGCCGGTTTGAACAACAGCCCATCGTATCTTGATTCCTGTTCCCTAACCACATAGCTATTGAGAGGTATTGGTGTATTTTCTTGGGAGGAAGTCATCGACATATATGAGGCAACATCGATAGTGAACAGTTGCATTTGCAATAAATTGGTAGAATAATTCATCACCCGTCGTTAGCGAATTAGTTGCTATGTTTCACCCAACGTGTTCTATAGGACACTTAAAATTTCCTGCCCGTGTTTTAACAGTTTAAAAGATTTAATTTCCTGCCCGTGGACAAATCATTTGCCTATCTTGATTCCTGTTCTCTAACCACATAGCTATTGAGAGGTATTGGTGTATTTTCTTGGGAGGAAGTCATCGACATATATGAGGCAACATCGATAGTGAACAGTTGCATTTGCAATAAATTGGTAGAATAATTCATCACCCGACGTTAGCGAATTAGTTGCTATGTTTCACCCAACGTGTTCTGTAGGACACTTAAAATTTCCTGCCCGTTTTTAACAGTTTAAAAGAATTAATTTCCTGCCCGTGGACAAATAATTTGCCAGTTAAACCAATGTCATTGAATCTCCGATACCTTGTGTTTGACCCGAAAAATTCCCTCGAATTCCTTCACCACGAGTGAAGGTATTCTCGGTTTTTTGTACCTTGAAAACGTTTCGCCCGTCGAACTCAGTTACGCATTTACCAGTTAAACCACTGCCATTAGATATCTCATATATCCACTCATGACCCAGCGTATTCTGAAGGAATTTTAAAATTTCCTTCCCGTTAAGCGTGAGCCTGCGCTTAAATTTCCTGCCCGTGGACAAATCATTTGCCAGTTAAACCATTGTCATTGAATGTCTGATACCTTATGTTTGACCCGAAAAATTCCCTCGAATTCCTTCACCACGAGTGAAGGTATTCTCGGTTTTTTGTACCTTGAACACGTTTCGCCCGTCGAACGCATTCTCACTTTTTTACAACTATTCTTTGTAGCTAATTGTTAAGCGTGGACCAAATCAAGAAATTTAATCATTCCACGTGACTTTTAGCCCGTCGTGATTAACTTTCGTTGAATTATTTTCTGCCCGTCGTGAGAAAATAAGGGTGAATTCTTTTCAGCCCGTCGTGAGCGGAAAAGGGTGAATAATTTTAAGTTCGGCGTGAGCAACGTAGGGTGAATTATTTTCCGCCCGTCGTGAGCGAAATAGATTGAATTATTTTCAGCCCGTCGTGAGTGAAATAGGGTGAATTCTTTAAAGCCCGTCGTGAGCGAAATAGAGTGAATTATTTTCAGCCCGTCGTGAGCAAAATAGATTGAATTATTTGCAGCACGTCATGAGCGAATAGGGTGAATTATTTGCAGCCCGTCGTGAGCGAAATAGAGTGAATTCTTTTCAGCCCGTCGTGAGCGAAATAGAGTGAATTCTTTTCAGCCCGTCGTGAGCAACTTAGGGTGAATTCTTTTCAGCCCGACGTGAGCGAAAAATAGTGAATAATTTTCAACTCGGCATGAGCAACCACTATACGGTGACCACTCTTCAATGAGATCAACATTTAATTTAAATTGGTGGCGAAGTGGTTAGTGAGTTCGCTTACCATGCGTGAGTACTCGGGTTCAAATCCCGATCGACCCTCCCATTTCTAAATTAAAAATTGAACATTGCAAATTAATAATCAATATTAAAGCATTTGCCCGGGATCAAACCTTGGACCTCTCACGTATTAGCCGAGTACGCTAACCAATACACTATTAGACAGATGGAAATTAATAGAGGGAATTGGATTTAAAAATATGTCGTACAGATACGGTGCGTCACGTCGCGCTCACCTGTGTGAGGCAAGAGCTACGCGACGTGTGTAACGCGAGACGCCAAAATAATTGAAACTACTCTTAAATGAGCTCAGTGATGAATATCAATTGATGGTCAAGTGGTTAGCAAGTTCGCTTACCATGCGTGAGTATTCGGGTTCAAATCCCGATAGACCCTAATTTCTAAATTGAAATTTACAAATAAACAATTCATAACAATGCCTTGACCGGGGATCGAACCTCGGACCTGTCGCTTCGTAGCCATGAACGCTAACGAATATACCATAAGAGATATGGAAATTAATAGAGGAAATTAGATGTAAAAATATGTCGTTGAGACACGGTGCATTGCTTCGCGCTCACCTGTGCGTCATCAGCAACTTGACGCAAGACGCAGATATGTTTGAAATAACTTGTCAATAAGATCAAAAGAAAAACATCATTTGGTGGTCAAGTGGTTAGCGAGTTCGCTTACCTTGCGTGAGTTTTCAGGTTCAAATCCCGAAAGACACCCATTTATAAATTGAAAAAATTGAACATTGTAAATTAATAACAAATAACAGCGCCTGGACTCTGGATCGAACCTCGGACCTATCGCTTCGTAGCCGGGTATGCTATCCAATATACCATTAGAGAGATTGAGTCCATAAAGGGAATTGGATCTATAAATATGTCTTAGAGACACGGTGCATCGCGTCGCGATCACCTGTGCGTCATGAGCGACGTGACGCGAGACGCAGATATGTTTGAAACAACTTGTCAGTAAGATCAAAGAAAAAACATTAATTGGTGGTCAAGTGGTTAGCAAGTTCGCTTACCATGCGTGAGTATTCGGGTTCAAATCCCGATAGACACACCAATTTCTGCAAATTGAACATTGCAAATTAATAAATAATAACAGCGCCTGGATCAGGGATCGAACCTCAGACCTCTCGCATGGTAGCCGAGTACGCTAACCAATACACCAAGAGAGATAAGGATTTCAAAGTAAGTAACGGGATATATAAATATGTCGTAGAGATATGGTGCGTCGCGTCACGCTCACCTGTTTGTCATTCGCAACGCGAGATGCAGAGATGTTTGAAACCAAACTTCAATGAAATCATCCTTGAATATCAATTGGTGGGCAAGTGGTTAGTAAGTTCGCTTACCATGCGTGAGTTTTCAGGTTCAAATCCCGATAGACACCAATTTCTAAATTGAAAATTGAAGTTTACAAATTAACAATTCATAACAATGCCTTGTACCGGGATCGAACCTCGGACCTCTCGCATGGTAGCAGTGCACGCTAACCAATACACCATTAGAAAGATGGAATACTATGGAGGAAATTGGATGTAAAAATACATGTCCAAGACAAACGGCGCGCGCCGCGCACGAAACACTGGAAGCGCAACAACAACAACAACCATCTGTCCAAATTCCAACTCGATATGAATATCAGTTCTGATAGTGTAGTGGTTAGAGTGTGTGCGACAATGCCATCCCAATCGGATGTGCGGCGGAAGCACCTCTCCGACCATGGTTCAAACCCCAAGTAGTACACTGGAATCTAATAGAGGACATCGACAAATAACCGATGGAAAAAAAAAAAAACCTACCCGACTACTAACAAATTCTACCCCCCTCTCCCCCCCCCTGTCCCAAAAAAAAAAAAAAAAAAAAAAAAAAAAAAAAAAAAACGCACACGGTTCGAGCCCGTGTGTGTGTGTGTGGCGGGAAGGGCGCGCGCAAACGGACAAACGATAGCTGACGTGTGTGTGTGTATCGCCTCGCTTACTCAATTCGAAACTTTCGCCACTGGTTGCGTCTCGCCGCTACAGACAAACAACAAACGGACAAACAAACAAACAAACACACCGAATCACAGACACGCCAAGGTCACTTAGACACGCCCGCGGTTTATAGAGCAGTAGACTAGTATACCTAGGCCCGTCCAAGGACGGCGAACCACCTTGCTAGACGCAATCACCCAAGCGCACAGCATAGCACACATGGAGCAAAACGCCACTCTTATAATCCCACTGCCCAATTCCTTACTGTCCGGGACTTGTTTTTTCATCCATTTATGGACTTTTACATCTTCCACCGTGAGCCAGTCGGTCTTTTGGGTTTTGTTTGTGGACTTGTTTTTTTCGTTGCAACCAAGTATCGGTGGCATTTGGATTTATTTTGGGACTTGTATTTTTCAGAGTTTAGTTGAATTGGCTTTGACACATTTTCTCGAATTTTTTCACCGCGAGCTTACACGGCTGTGGGGGTGGCACTTCGGGGGCCCACCTTCAAGGGCTTGAGTCGCGGTCAAGGTATCTATGGTGTTTTGTAACTTGTTCACGTTTGGCTCGTCGATCTCCCCACTCTTATCCTCCCCTCCTTCTCCCTATCTTTCCTCATCCTCCCCTCCCACTTTCTCCCCTCCCACTTTCTCCCCTCCCACTTTCTCCCCTCCCACTTTCTCCCCTCCCACTTTCTCCCCTCACACTTTCTCCCCTCCTACTCCCCACTCCCATCCTCCCCCTCTCTATCTCCCCAGCCCTCACCATCCCCTCCTTGCACACTCCTCCCTCATGTAACCCTTCTCCTTAGACTCACATGTATCTCGTACTTATCTCGATGAGGGCTTGAACAACGGGCCTTTGTATCCTGGATCCAATGCTCTAACCACTGAGCTGTTGAGTTGTATTATCACTGAAACAGGGGGAAAAGTCATCAGCCACTTAAGTCAATTCGGATTTGCTCTAAATACCAATAAATATTAATCGCACGACGTAATTCTTTGGCCCGTAAGTATTTGCTCCTGTATTTTACTGAAACTTATAAAACTCAGCTTCGCATATAAAATTCGAATAACCACTTGAGAGGTAATAGTCAAATATATGATTGGTGGTGTATTGGTTAGAGTGTTCGCATAGCATATTAATGTCTTTAGGTTCAATACTCATAAATTGTGAAAATAAAAATTGACAAAGTGTTTGAAATAATTTACTTGGCTTTCAATCTGAATACCTCATAATTTCCTCTTTCCGTCTATACATTACTCGTTGCCGGTTTGAACAATAGCCCATCGTATCTTGATTCCTGTTCCCTAACCACATAGCTATTGAGAGGTATTGGTGTATTTTCTTGGGAGGAAGTCATCGACATATATGAGGCAACATCGATAGTGAACAGTTGCATTTGCAATAAATTGGTAGAATAATTCATCACCCGTCGTTAGCGAATTAGTTGCTATGTTTCACCCAACGTGTTCTATAGGACACTTAAAATTTCCTGCCCGTGTTTTAACAGTTTAAAAGATTTAATTTCCTGCCCGTGGACAAATCATTTGCCTATCTTGATTCCTGTTCTCTAACCACATAGCTATTGAGAGGTATTGGTGTATTTTCTTGGGAGGAAGTCATCGACATATATGAGGCAACATCGATAGTGAACAGTTGCATTTGCAATAAATTGGTAGAATAATTCATCACCCGACGTTAGCGAATTAGTTGCTATGTTTCACCCAACGTGTTCTATAGGACACTTAAAATTTCCTGCCCGTGTTTTAACAGTTTAAAAGATTTAATTTCCTGCCCGTGGACAAATCATTTGCCTATCTTGATTCCTGTTCTCTAACCACATAGCTATTGAGAGGTATTGGTGTATTTTCTTGGGAGGAAGTCATCGACATATATGAGGCAACATCGATAGTGAACAGTTGCATTTGCAATAAATTGGTAGAATAATTCATCACCCGTCGTTAGCGAATTAGTTGCAATTACTCATGGCCCAACGTAAACAAATTTGTAGATATTATGTTTCAACCAACGTGTTCTGTAGGACACTTAAAATTTCCTGCCCGTTTTTTAACAGTTTAAAAGATTTAATTTCCTGCCCATGGACAAATCATTTGCCAGTTTAACCAATGTCATTGAATCTCCGATACCTTGTGTTTGACCCGAAAAATTCCCTCGAATTCCTTCACCACGAGCTCTCGCGGCCGCGGGGGTGCCCCTTCGGGGGCCCCACCCCCGCGGGCTCGAGTCGCGGTGAAGGTATCCTCGGTTTTTGGTACCTTGAAAACGTTTCGCCCGTCGAACTCAGTTACGCATTTACCAGTTAAACCACTGCCATTAGATATCTCATATATCCACTCATGACCCAGCGTATTCTGAAGGAATTTTAAAATTTCCTGCCCGTTAAGCGTGAGCCTGCGCTTAAATTTCCTGCCCGTGGACAAATCATTTGCCAGTTAAACCATTGTCATTGAATGTCTGATACCTTATGTTTGACCCGAAAAATTCCCTCGAATTCCTTCACCTCGAGTGAAGGTATTCTCGGTTTTTTGTACCTTGAACACGTTTCGCCCGTCGAACGCATTCTCACTTTTTTACAACTATTCTTTGTAGCTACTTGTTAAGCGTGAGCCAAATCAAGAAAGTTAATCATCCCACGTGACTTTTAGCCCGTCGTGATTAACTTCGTTGAATTATTTTCTGCCCGTCGTGAGAAAATAAGGGTGAATTCTTTTCAGCCCGTCGTGAGCGGAAAAGGGTGAATAATTTTAAGTTCGGCGTGAGCAACGTAGGGTGAATTATTTTCCGCCCGTCGTGAGCGAAATAGATTGAATTATTTTCAGCCCGTCGTGAGTGAAATAGGGTGAATTATTTAAAGCCCGTCGTGAGCGAAATAGAGTGAATTATTTTCAGCCCGTCGTGAGCAAAATAGATTGAATTATTTGCAGCACGTCATGAGCAAATAGGGTGAATTATTTGCAGCCCGTCGTGAGCGAAATAGGGTGAATTATTTTCAACCCGTCGTGAGCGAAATAGGGTTAATTCTTTTCAGCCCGACGTGAGCGAAAAATAGTGAATAATTTTCAACTCGGCATGGGCAACCACTATACGGTGCCCACTCTTCAATGAGATCAACATTTAATTTAAATTGGTGGCGAAGTGGTTAGTGAGTTCGCTTACCATGCGTGAGTACTCGGGTTCAAATCCCGATCGACCCTCCCATTTCTAAATTAAAAATTAAAAATTGCAAATAAATAATCAATATCAAAGTATTTGCCCGGGATCAAACCTTGGACCTCTCACATATTAGCCGAGCACGCTAACCAATACACTATTAGAGAGATGGAAACTCATAGAGGGAATTGGATGTAAAAATATGTCGTACAGATACGGTGTGTCACGTCGCGCTCACCTGTGTGAGGCAAGAGCTACGCGACGTGTGTAAAGCGAGACGCCAAAATAATTGAAACTACTCTTAAAGGAGCTCAGTAATGAACATCAATTGGTGGTCAAGTGGTTAGCAAGTTCGCTTACCATGCGTGAGTATTCGGGTTCAAATCACGATAGTCACTCCAATTTCTACAAATTGAAAATTACAAATTAATAAATAGTGACAGCGCCTGGATTCGGGATCGAACCTAATACCTCTCGCATGTTAGCCGAGCATGCTAACCAATACACTATGAGAGATATGGAATTTATCGTAAGTAACGGGATCTATAAATATGTCGTAGAGACACGGTGCGTCGCGTCGCGCTCACCTGTGTGTCATTCGCAACGCGAGATGCAGAGATGTTTGAAACCACACTTCAATGAAATCATTCTTGAATATCAAATAGTGGGCAAGTGGTTAGCGAGTTCGCTTACCATGCGTGAGTTTTCAGGTTCAAATCCCGATAGACACCAATTTCTAAATTGAAAATTGAACTTTACAAATAAACAATTCATAACAATGCCTTGTACCGGGATCGAACCTCGGACCTCTCGCATGGTAGCAGTGTACGCTAACCAATACACCATTAGAAAGATGGGATTCTATAGAGGAAATTGGATGTAAAAATAAATGTCCAAGACAAACGGAAACTGGAAGTGCAACAACAAACAACCATCTGTCCAAATTCCAACTCGATATGAATATCAGTTCTGATAGTGTAGTGGTTAGAGTGTGTGCGACAATGCCATCCCAATCGGATGTGCGGCGGAAGCACCTCTCCGACCATGGTTCAATCCCCAAGTAGTACACTCGAATCTAATAGAGGACATCGACATATAACCGATGGAAAAAAAAACCCTACCCGACTACTAACAAATCCCGCTCCCCCTGTCCCCAAAAAAAAAAAAAAAAAAAAAAAAAAACGCACACGGTTCGAGCCCGTGTGTGTGTGTGTGGCGAGAAGGGCGAGCGCAAACGGACAAACGGTGAGGAAAGTTGACGTGTGTGTATCGCCTCGCTTACTCAATTCGAAACTTTCGCCACTGGTTGCGTCTCGCCGCTACAGACAAACAACAAACGGACAAACAAACAAACACACCGAATCACAGACACGCCAAGGTCACTTGTCCACGCC